>NC_134405.1:330148342-330448342 GCF_038048845.1 Mixophyes fleayi | reverse complement strand
ACTGCGGTGACGTCACAGAGAGGCGTGGCCGTCCTGTCATTCAGTTACATTGTAACAACATTTAGAACGTTGCTGCTCTCACGATTCCAGGCTTGGAACGTTCCGTGTCTGTCCGATCACAGGTTACACGGGACCTCACAACTCGTCTCTTTGCCGGAGATCCAGTTTTGTACCCAACCATTCTTTGAGGGATTTCAGATTGACAGTGACACTGCCTAGCCAGGAAGCACGACTGCCATTACTATGAATGTGTAACCTGACTCCTGTACTACAATGCTGTGGACTCTGCAACTACGATGTGGATTCTTATTTTGCCATAGGATCTGCCTCCATAAGAGCTCCAGGGATCTGTGTAGATGGAGCTGGCGGAACGTTGCAGCACAGCATCAGAAATACACAGTCGGGTATAGCAACTTGAAATCCCTGTCAAAGATCACATTGATGTTCTGCGGCATTAAATATGTGACAACCACAACACAGTGTGAGAGACTGTACCAAAGGGAGGAGCCACCTAAGATGATGCTGAACTCTGGCCTTTCATTGGGTCAAAAGAATTCTCAAGACACACTACTGAAGAAGATCAGCTTCATTATCAACTTGGGTGTGCGCTCTTGCATTCTCTTCTTGAAATTTGGACCACTATTATTGGCCTATCCATTCACATTTCTTTCAGCTAGCATGAATTCTCTTTGGCTTAATCTCTTGTTGAAGGCCACCGAGTCCTCAGGACCGGTCTGCATTAAACTTGGTCAATGGGCTAGCACTCGACAAGACCTTTTCTCCAAAGAGTTCTGTGTTAAGTTTTCCAAACTTCATGTTAAGGTGACCCCACATCCCTGGGGGTACACCGAGCTCTGCTTGAAGAGAGCCTTTGGGGATGACTATGGACATGTACTGAAATTTTATAGCATGGAGCCTATAGGTTCTGGTTGTGTCGCTCAGGTATACAAGGCCTACACTGACCTATCCATTATTCAGGATATGGAATCTCAGACTCTGGTAGAGAACACAGAGCACGACTCTGCATTTGAGGCATGGGAGGTTCAAGGGCTAACTGGAATTTTTGGATATTTCAGGCAGAGAAAAAAACCTGATAATGTTTCTCTAAAAGGTCAATATAATATTGGTATCCAACAAGAAGTCCTTCAGTCTCTTTCCCTCCCAAAAGCATCAGAGGAAGATTTACCTCACTTAATCCCCGTGGCTGTAAAAGTAAGGGCTTATACAAAATCACCAAAAATACGTTGTTCCATATAGAAGTTTATGGTTATTGTGATCATTTTATTTATCTTGACAGCAATATTCAGTCTACAGTATTTCCAATCCAATGTGGCCAATAAGGATATACATTTGGGTAGCATCTACAAACTACCCTGGTCCATTTACCTTTGGAAATCAAGTGATGTCAATTCTGCAAATTAGTTCCTATGTACAAGGTTATCATCACTGGTGATTTGAATACGTGTGTACCCATCACCTACATGGGGCACAAATTTACCTGCTACACATGCAATGTAGGTGGTAACCACTAGGAACAAATGAGTTCACTGAGGAACAAGGCACCAAATGCTTGAAACCTCAGCAATGTTCACTTGTTCTTAGTGAATTGATAGACTGCATAGTGAATATTACCCCCCAAAATTGTCTGCCTGCATGTGTAGAGTTTAAACAGCTGATATGCCACTGGCAAAGACACAAGTGAAAACAGAATGTGTAAATAACTACGGGCAAAATGAGTAATTAACCAAATTATTTATATTTAGAGTTCATTAAAAGGGAACTCTGCTGTAATAAAAAAATGTAAAAATTGTATATTTCACAACTGATAAAAAAAATAATACTGCTGTTGTCTGGTTGTGAGGGCATATACACTTCCACATTTGCCCGAAATCATTGCATCATTGATCGTGATTTTTTAGGAAGTTTATAAAACCAAATTAACAGATGCAATGTGCTTTGTTACGATAAAACATGATCGAGGGGGGCGTACACACTCTTGTAATATCTGACCAAACGGTCGTGAATCGTGTGATCTGCAAATAATTGTATCACTGTGTACCTAGCTTAAAAATGGGGTTTGACTCCCTCTAGAGACCAGACTCAGTGGCGCATGCAGGGGGGGTTTCTGGTTCTCCAGAAACCCCTCCCCTCCGCGAATGAACGGGCACTAAACATTGCCCCTACACAGCAGCACTGTGCTGTACATCAGCCGCGACGCTGTCACAGAAGCGTCCGCGGTGGTGCTGTATTGTTCTAGCACTGCTGCGGGCGCTTCTTTGACAGCGCCGCGACTGCTGTACAGTACAGCATCGCCAAAATGGAGCTGCTCTCTCTCTCTATATATATTTTTTTGGGGGTGGGGGAGAAAACCCCCCTTAAAAATCCTGCGTTTGCCCCTGCGACTCACAGTAGTAAACACTGAATGGCCCGTAGATGCAGCATTCATGGTTTTCTTGTGTCCATTTAGTGTCCAGACTTCACTATGTATATTTTTGTGCTGCCCATAGGGATCAGTAATCCCTATCTTTAGTAGCATGCACGCTTTGCTTACCATGTTTTTGAAGATACCTCAGCACAGAAAACCATACAAGAAAACCTGTATATGAGCCCATAGCCTTCCATCCTGATGGGGGGTAACTTACAGGGTAGGCTGTTTAGTCCAACACTGACAAAACAGATTTTCCCTTAAAGGTCCAATTTTAACTCTTCAATTTCCAGATTACAAAAGCTTATAGGAAACACTTTTGGGAACTGTTCCTATGAGTTGATTCTTGAAAATACCTCTTCTTGTCTTACCACCAGGTCCTCCACCCAGGTCTTAGTCAACAAGTTAAGATGGACCTTCTCCTTATAAAGACCTGGAGCCGGATCCTTGGCCTGATCCCTGGATTCAGGTGGTTGAGTCTGACAGAAATCGTGGAGGAGTTTGAAAAACTGATGACCCGGCAGGTGAGTTGATTCCACAAATACAAGGTTTTTAGATTTGCGCTGTGATCTATGTATCCAGTTGATCTTGTTAGTCATTGAAACCAGTGGAACAGCCATTTACGTACGACCTGTCTACACTGCAGTACGTTCCGTCTATATTGCTGTGGTTATATTCTGTCTTTTAATAGATCGATCTGCGCTTTGAAGCCAGAAATCTAGAGCGGTTTCAACAAAAATTTCAGAAAATGGAATTTATAAAGTTTCCCACACCCTTACGACCCTTTGTCACGAAGAACATCCTGGTAGAGACCTTTGAGGTAGGTGCTTGATACAAAGAGCTGGCGTATCATTGAGTATGTGATTTTCTTATAGCTCCTTCCATAACCTAGTGCTGTAATTTAGAACAGCCAATCAAACATTTGCTGTCTAAGTCTTACATCTGATTGGCTGGCATGAATTGCAGAGTAGAGGAAGCACGAGTGACCGGTGAGTCGCCAGACACTGTGGCATTACATGACGATATCCTTTCTTTGCTACAGGACGGTGAACCTTTGTCCATGTACCTGCAAGAGTCCGTCTCTTCTCAAATCAAGCAGAGGATCGCAGCAATGGGAGTAAATATGTTGATGAAGATGGTGGGTAATTCTTAGAAATGCAGACAAATATTTATTTTCAAGAGGGTATTACGTATTAACAATTATTTATATAGTGCCTACATGTTACGCAGCTGTATACAGAGAATATTTAATCAGCCCCTTCCCTGAGGAGCTTACAGTCTAGATCCCCTACCACACAGTCACACACAGAGAGTTCATTTTATTAGAAGCCAGTCTACTTAACAGTATGTCTTTCGAAGTGTGGACGGAAACTGAAGCACACGGAGGAAACCCACACAGATAGACCCTGGGGGGAAATGTATCAAGCTGAGAGTTTTTCGGCGGGTTTGAAAAACCAATCAGATTCTAGCTATCATTTATTTAGTACATGCTACAAAATGATATCTAGAATCTTATTGGTTGCTATAGGCAACATCTCCACTTTTCAAACCTACCGGAAAACTCTCAGCTTGATACATTTACCCCCTGGTCGGAATCGAACACCTGACCCCAGCTCTGGGAGACAGCAATGCTAACCATCGTGCCACTGTAGTACTTAGCTTCAGACATTTACAAACAGGTTCTGTAGGCATTACATTGTCAAGGACAGCCATCCAATTGGACATCAGAACCATAAATGCTTATTACCCTAATGAGAGTAATAGGAGTTTATTGATACATCCAAAATGAGGAAGGTGGAGGAAAGAGGCATTTGGATAAGAGCGATCCCTCCAGGAGAAAGGAAGACAGAGATTGTTACTTATTTTAACCTGTTTGTAAAATGTCTTATGTTAGATTTAATTAACCTTATTTATCAGCGTATTTTTTTACGTGAGTATGAGCCATACTGATTGCCAGGCAAAGGTGAAATGAAATATTCATAGATTCCAACATTCCGTGTTTGCAAAGATTTTGAATCTCTGGGTGCTCTGGTTTCCTCCCACAGTCCAAAATCTGGTAGGTTTATTGACTGTTGAGAAAATTAACGTGTGTGTGTGTGTGTCCATAAGCTCCAGTGGGGCAGGGACTGATATGAATGACAAATTGCGCTCTGGACAGCACTGCGTAGTTGGTAGCGCTAATTTAGACTGTAAGCTCCAATGGTGCAGGGACTGATGTGAGTTCTCTGTACAGCGCTGCAGTATTAGTGGTGCTATGTACATAGCTGATGATGATGATAATAAAGGGGAATATTTCCATTACCCTTAGCAGATCGCCACCCATCGTCTCTTACTTTTGCAGGTGTTCGTGGATAATTTTGTCCATGCGGATCTGCACCCCGGTAACATCTTAGTGCAAGGGGCTCAGCAGTTCACTTCTAAACAGATGGATCAGACCACTTTAGTGGACATGTGCGACACTCTTATCGTAAACGTTGGCCCCAGTCGCTGTCCTCTCCGGCTGGTCCTGCTGGACACCGGCATTGTGGCTGAACTGCAGGAGAAAGATCTGGAGAACTTCCGGTCCGTCTTTACCGCAGTATTACTAGGACAGGTAAGTGGACGACTGTAAAAAGCTATAATTTTGGGACTGGTTGAAATTAAGGTGAGAGATTATTTTCTGCCAATCGGACGTAAAACAAACCTTTTGAGGCACTGTGACCTCAGAAATCTGTCATGGATCTGTAGGATATGATTATACCAAGGGATCCCTTTGCCTGCCCTGGCACTTATTATTGGTCCTCTGGACCCTCGACTTGCCTACAAAGACATCATACCCCAATAATACCCTTATTCCAATAAGCAATTCATTTAAGCTACTACAATGTGAGAGTATAAACACACATGCATAAGACTGATGGGAGGGCTGGGCTAAAAGCTAAAAGGATTATGAGTCAGAGAAAACAAATGTCAGTCTATCGAATGCAGACTAACAGGACTATTGGAGATTGTTGCTATGTAATATAATCCTCACATATATATCATTATTATGAGGATCAATTGAATTATCCACAATTGTTGGTTAATATTTTGATGTACTGACACTAGTTTAATCATATGCATGCCTGTTTATATTCAATCCGGATTGACTAAGTTCTGGGACATACCGGTATAAATATATTTACTATATGTTTTTTATCTTTGTAACAGTATCCATTTCAAATAGGTTTTAAATGTATTTGAATAAATAATGTGTTAATTTTATCAGCACTTCCCCATTATTTTTACTTTTGATTTTTTTGTTTTGTATGCGGCAATTTCAGCAGATCGCCGGGAGGGAGCTGCAGATAAAAAGTTGTTTAATTTCAGAGATAGATAGTCTTTTAGCTCCTGTGACTTGTGTTTTTGTATGTCGAATGGAGAGCCTTACAACCAGATTTAGTAAAACATTCAAAGAAAATCTGTAAAATCCTGTAATCATCATTATTTATTTATATAGCGCCACTAATTCCACAGCGCTGTACAGAGAACTCATTCAGCATCAGTCACACAGAACAATGAAAACAGACAAGTTTTTATACGTGATGCTCCTCCCACAGCCCTAGCTTGATGGGCAGATGACACTCCCACCTTCCCTTAAATAAGGAGTTCTCGTCAGCTGCTCTACTTGATTGCTCTCACTGCAGACACACTCTGTCAGCCTGCTGTATCTGTGAAAAAAGACACTTTCAGAGAATGTTAGTTAAATCAGACTTCATACTATTATTTTGTCACACATATGACTTCTACCTGTTTTTCTTTAAGCTAGGTGCACTGCTGCACAAATGTGTAACTCTGTAGATTTCCAGCTAAATACCTATTTATTCTTTTAGAAGCCTGTGGCAAACGCCTCCCTTTGTCACAATATGAGCAGGCATTTTAAACAAGTTAAAAAAAATAGGAAACGCAGACTCTAATGGCATTTCTGGGACTACAATATATCAACATGCATCAATATTACACAATATAGTTGAAAACACAATGTCAATTAAAATAAGTATCACTGAGAAAGCATATTCTTTCTATAAAATAAATTTCATTAATAGCAATAAAAAGATAAAATAAAATATAAGCCATGACCATAAGATACCGCTCAAATTAGTATCATAAAAAGATATATCAAATGTTCCCACAATTGATGGTGTTAATAGAAAACATCTCTTAGAGTTACCCCAGAGCTCAAACATTTGTAAAGAACATTGATATTCATATAACAATACAGAGAACCACTTAGAAATAAATAAACTTATAACTGGAACATCAATTTATAAACATTGATATCTCAAGATGTGTACAAGAGAATAATAATTCCTTGATTAATTGCATTTGCAGATAAAGGAATGTCAGTTTATCCAATAGGAGATCACACTTGTAATAGTTAATTTAGGTTGTCTATTCCCAGATGGATTAAATGAAAAAAATCATCTTAATGATATATAATTCCCCTGTGTTTCTGTTGTCCATTGTGTATTATTGTTGATATATTGTAGTCCCAGAAATGCCATTAGAATCTGCGAATTGTTTTCCATACCTTGAAGTTCTTGCCATACTATGTGGCCATGGTGTGTTCTGATTGGTTGCTGTAGGGAGAGACAGTGGCCGAGTTGATTCTCCACCATGCCAGAGCCAACCAGTGTACGGATGTGGAAAGCTTCAAGTCTCGGATGGCGGAGCTGGTGAAGGAGGCCAGAGAGAACACCGTATCTCTGGGGAAGGTGAGTCACACCGCCAGGTTTTATACTGATACACCGTGCTACAATCCCTTCTCCTGCCGCGACGTGCTGGCTTTGCCTTCTTCACCAGCATGTCCTGTCTGGTTTATAAGATGAGATTGGATCTGTTGTTTTGTGTTTCCCTTTAGCTCCAGATTGCGGTGCTGCTGTCTCGGGTCTTCGGGCTTCTGATGAAACATAAGGTATAATTCATGTATCCAACTCACCTTCTATTTCCTGCTCATTACCACTCTAGAGAGAGGTACCTCTCATTACCACTCTAGAGAGAGCTACCTCTCATTACCACTCTAGAGAGAGCTACCTCTCATTACCACTCTAGAGAGAGGTACCTCTCATTACCACTCTAGAGAGAGGTACCTCTCATTACCACTCTAGAGAGAGCTACCTCTCATTACCACTCTAGAGAGAGGTACCTCTCATTACCACTCTAGAGAGAGGTACCTCTCATTACCACTCTAGAGAGAGGTACCTCTCATTACCACTCTAGAGAGAGGTACCTCTCATTACCACTCTAGAGAGAGGTACCTCTCATTACCACTATAGAGAAAGGTGGTACCTCTCATTACCACTCTAGAGAGAGGTACCTCTCATTACTACTCTAGAGAGAGGTACCTCTCATTAACACTCTAGAGAGAGGTACCTCTCATTAACACTCTAGAGAGAGGTACCTCTCATTGCCACTTTAGAGAGAGGTACCTCTCATTACCACTCTATGTACAGAGAGGTACCTCTCATTACCACTCTATGTACAGAGAGGTACATCTCATTACCACTCTAGAGAGAGAGATAACTTTCATTGCCACTCTAGAGAGAGATAACTCTCATTACCACTCTAGAGAGAGGTACCTCTCATTACCACTCTAGAGAGAGGTACCTCTCATTACCACTCTAGAGAGAGGTACCTCTCATTACCACTCTATGAACAGAGAGGAACATGCTTTCTTCTATATATGTTTTCTGTTTTTCCCACTGTGGGAGCCTTACAAATCAGCAACTATATATATATATAGTGGATGAAGTTTAATAGTTTTACAATGAAGGCAGTAGGAGAAGTGGCGGTCTGGCATACCACTGTATACACCCCACTTCCACCACTGGCATATAATAGTATTAATAAGGTGAAATATTGAAAACAATATAACAATGACAGGCTATCTCCCCATGTAAAGATAAATAAGGTCTTTATTCCAATGTTTCAGTCCCAGTAAGAGCCTTTATCGAGGGCATACTACTCTGAGAGCAAAACGCTCAAAATGTTGGCGTAAAGACTTTTTTTTATCTTTTAATGGAGAAAGCCTGTGGCTGTTATGTTGTCTCCAGTACTTCTCTCCCTGGGAATTACACCTGATGTTGATGTGAGCTACAGTCTTCTCTCTTGTATCATGAATTATGCTGAAAGGAATCACTTTATGACCATAAAAAGTCATATTGTCATATTGAATAATAGATTGTAAATAAGGTTAATGTTGTGTGAGGCGCATCTATATCCATAACTGTCACATTTTAGAATTTGGAGTCTTCAACAGTAATAATATATAGGTCAATGTGTTCTTGATCGTGTAGTCCTAGAATCAGAATCTGTATTCCTCAATTCACATAAATGGACATGGGTGAATTAAGAAGCTGTTTTATATATTTGCGTATAAAAAGTACAAGTAAAGTGCTTTGTCTAATAGCTGCAGGAATTGTCACAGATATAATAATTCACACTGCAGCAAGTTAGTGAATTATATGGGGTAAGGGAGTGATGAGATGCTGGTTTCTAATTAATAAGAATCTATAGCATAGTTGAAACAGTTTTCTGACTTTCTTCATTATCAGGTAAAACTGGAGAGTAACTTTGCATCCATCGTTTTCGCTATTTTGGTCTTGGAAGGACTTGGACGATCTCTGGACCCTGAGATTGACATTCTGGAGGCAGCCAGACCCCTCCTTTTACAGAATGCCTCTTCTCTGGTATAGACAAGAAACAGACATGATGTACAGTTGATGTATGAGATCTGGATCAAACTCCTGTGATCGGTGCGTTTCCAAACCTCAAATGGGATCTCGGAATATCACTTATTTTATAATAAAATATCACTCAGAAATGTTTACATTTTATGCCACAATGGACCCCTTTATTCCTACATTACGACAGGAAGGTGACCACATAAAATCATTTAATCACAGTTGGGAAAGAAACGTGAAAAGTTAAAAACAGAATTGCACAATGAGCCCTGTATTCTCAGTATGGACAGAAGGGGGGAAATTAATTTCCCTGTGCTGTGCCGTGGAGCACCTCTGGAACAGACATGAAGGCACTCCGTGGCGATGTAACATCACAGTTTTTTGCCTTAAGCCCCAAGGAGGTGTGCAGAAAAATCTGTAAAGTACGGGTACCGTAGTACCTGGAAATGAGCTGTGATGTCCAGGCGGCTCAGGGGGGGAAATGAATCCCCCCCACGTGTTTTATCCCATCCTCTGTGAACAAATGTTTGAATGAGACACTATTTTTATATTATTTTTATATAGTTTGCTATTTTACCAGTGTAATATACTACAGCAGCTGCTACTGCATAAATATTTGTCAAAGGATGGAAAAGCAGGGACAAAAAGACAAAAGTTTGTTGTTGTTTATTTTTGGAATATCTGTTTCTGTGCACTGAATAAGGGAATAGTGTAAAGCAAAGAATTCTGGGAATACTTAAAAATGGACTCTGTGTATTTTAACAGTATTTTAGTATTTTGTCATGTTGTTGTGATTGCTGTTATTCCTAATAGAACACATTTAAAGAGACATATTTTATGGATGGCTGCAAGTTAATAACTATTTTTAATTTTAAGTGGAAGAGCGGCCCATAGCAACCAATCAGATTCTAGCTGTCATTTTCCGGTACATTCTGAAAATAATACATATAATCTGATTGGTTGCTATGGGCAACACCTCCACATCTCCTTTTTAGAGATTTTAGTAAATAGACCCATTAGTCTTGAGTTGACATTCTCCTGACTTTTAAAAATACTGCAGTGTTGCCAGCCACTGGTATATATTTTTTTGATCATTAAAATACATAAAACTAAACTAATACCAATAGAAGTGATTTACCCCAGTGATTTATTAGTTGGGAGATTGGGGGCAGGATCGGGAAACATGTTTTATGAAACCATTGTAACATTGAGGCAGCTTAGCTTTAATTGTATATTGAATATTTTACACAGCACAACGGACTCCATTCTGAACTGTGAGCTACTGTATCGGACGGGCATTTAATATATATTTTATAAGATGTTTTTGTATTTGCACTCAATGTGAGATATAAATTAAAGCATTTTTTCAATTAAAATTATTGGTGTTTATGTCCGTTTTTGAACTTTCTCTCACCGTAAGAATTTCCTGGATTATTCCATGTATAAAAGGCAATTATTTAACATTTATATAGTGTCCGGTTTTTATTACACTACTTAATCCAACAGTTAACACATCTGTTGGATTAGAGTTTTCATCTGTTGTTGTTTCAAACACTTTGCTTGTCCTATAATATAGTCTAAAATACATTTCCTCACCTTGAACATAGATTTGTGCCTCAGGCCATAGATGAAGACACAGAAGGTCTCTAAAATCTAATGTATTCTCTGTTACTTAAAAAAGAAGTGACTGCGGTTCGCGAGGCTCAGTGTGAAGTTTTTTGAGTTATTTTAGGGTTACGCTGATGGTCTGACACTTGTGAATTAATCCATACTTGCCAACTTTTTGTAGTTGGTGTTCGGGAGCCTCCCGGGGCATAGGCAAACCGAGGGGGGGGGGGGTTCCTAGTGCCTGGAAACCCCCCTCCAAGCCTGGGGCACTGTATAATTGAGGTGGCTGGACCTTGCCCCCGCTTCACACAGGCTCTGCTTGAAAAGGGAGAGCTGCGTGCACCTAACAGTAATCCATGCAGCATTGCCCATGTATATTATGGGGATGGGAAAAGTTGGAGAGCAGCCAAGCACTGTCTAAAATTCTAACCACGCCCCCATGCATGCTGGTCACGCCCACTGGCAGTGTGGTGTGGAAACCCCTCTCTACTAATCCTGCGTTTGCCCCTGCGGGGGGAGGTGGGCGTGTAATGTTTGTCCCTGTGCGGCACTACGGACATCTTGTGGCGTCCTATAAATAAAAATTAATAATAATAAAAATAATAGTGTCAATTCTTAAAGCAAAGGTTTCTTGATAGAGGTTAACAAAAAGGATTTATTGGAAACTGCCATTACGAGAGCCCCTCAGGTAATAATAATTTTGATGTACCAAAAAAAAGGTGACAAGTATTAATTATAAGCATAATTCTTTCATTACTAGATATAATAATGATCACAGAAAGATTGAACGGGTGCTCAAGAGACAGTGAAGTTTGCTAGGGGACCCTGTTCTTGGTCAACATTTACCATTTAGGCCCCAGGTAATTTACAGGAGAGAGATTTTAAAATCCATTTTAGTCCCCAGCCTTGTGCGAAGTGAAAAAAATATTTCTGTTCCCACAATTAATATAATTAATCATCCTTTATAGGATGTTAAAAATTGATTGACCTCCCTGTCAGCGATGTAATGCATGTACACAAAGGGACAATACGACTGATTCTTTTACAAATATGATGGTCAGGATTATAAAATAAAGAGTGGCATTACATGTAGTTCCACATTCGTCATTTACGTAATTAAATGTTGCAATCTTATATATTTTGGGAAGACTAAAAGAATGTTAAAAATTAGGATACAGGACCATTTATGTAACATTAAAAATAATATCTTCCTAGACATTTTAATGTGGTCCATAATAAAAACCGGAAACGTTTTAAAGGTATTGAACATGTACCTACTAATTATAGAGGATGTAATAGAGAGTTAAGACCATCCAGGAGGGAGACCTTCTGGATACATGAATTAGACTCCCTAACTCCTAATAGTGTAAACGAGGGTATTGACATTGTGTAATTCTAGGGTGTTAGTGATTTTAAACTTTATAAGGTTCAGCTCAATAATTTATTTGTATATTTTTATGTGATTTAAACATATATATATATATATATATATATATATACACATTTTGCCTGCAAAGGTGCCAAATATCGTTGATTTGCAGAAATTGGACCTAAATACATTTACCCCTGTGAGTCAGATGTATAGTAATCAATTAGACTGTGTGGGGCGTTTCTACATCTCATGATTGGAACCGTGCTCAAACCTCTACACAGTGAGGTATTAGCAAATTGACACGTCTATTTAAGTCTCATCTGTATGGGAGACGAAACGCGTAGGGGAGCCTCCCATACGTCATTTCTTTCTGGTACTTAACTGGACTGTCTGGGCGGATAAACCCTAGGATTATGATGTCAAGAAGTTGTCCCGCTACTACCATATATTTTATTTATCCAGGAATTGGTGCAAGTTGCCATATTGTAATAATTTTACCATAGACCAGTGTTTCCCAAATCCAGTCCTCAGAAGGCCTAACAGTGCATGCTTTCCATATCTCCTTGTTGGAGCACAGGTGTATTCATTACTGACTGACACATTGTAACAGATCCACAGATGTATAATTACTATTACTTGTCACTTAGAAAGCCTGCACTGTTAGGGCTCCCTCAGGACTGAATGTGGGAAACAGACATAGACCATAATAATGTTACCATGTAAAATGCCCAGCAAAACAATGCAAGAGATTTTGAACCTTTGTTTTACCTACAGCTGGATGTAGCAATTTCATGCACTCTTGTCCATTACGCACAGATTTATTTACACATCTATAGGCTAAATAGTGTTTATTTATAATCTTTGGCATTCTTAAAAAAAACAATTTCTGAAGATACAATTGTCATTTATGCAACTTAAAGGGATATTCAACTCGATATATGAACTTTCCTAAAACCCCCTCCCTTCCCAGTGATAGCACTTTGGTCGGGATTCCTCCCCAACGTTTGCCGTTTCTGGTAGTGTCCAGGCGTTGGACCGATCACCTTTACAAAGGGATTAACTAAAATTAAAGTTAATATTCAAAGCGGAAACCCCCTTTTAAAGCTAATTAACACCTTTTTTTTTAGAGTCAGGGGGATCTGAGATATTTAAATGATAATGACTACACAATTGAAAGTAGACTAAAATATTAATTACACAGTTTGAAGTATTTTCAGAGGTGGTCCCAATGACCGAGTCTGACAATGGTTCTGCTTTGTGGAACATTCATCAGCTGTACTGTACCAATTCTCTTGTTCTTTATCATCATCATCACCATCTATTTATATAGCGCCACTAATTCCACAGCGCTGTACAGAGAACTCACTCACATCAGTCCCTGCCACATTGGAGCTTAGTCTAAATTCCCTAATATACACACACACAGACACACAGACACACAGACAGAGAGAAACTAAGGTCAATTTATACTGAATACATTTTTTAGTATTTGTTCCTATTCTGTTTGTTATATAAGAAGAGTGGCTCCTTACATGAGGTAAGGCAAGAACCTTGTCTCAAGTGCGCCCATTCTCGGGGAGACGGAGACAAGGTTTCCCTTCACCTCCAGATGAGTAAACGCCCATAAAAATAAAATAAGGTCAAGTTCAGTGATTAGTGACCTATTGCATCCGCACACTGCATCAGGCTCCTGTACACACCAGACTATACATCTAATACCTGCACACTCCCATGTGTCCCCCTCCATACACACACAGCCCCGCACACGGTAGAGTTGTTACAGCACCAATCCTGAGCGCACAGCCTGCAGATTGTGGTCCTTCAGGTATTGCTGCAGGTCTGTGTCATTGCGAGACTCCTGCTCCGCCTGGTGGTAGAATCGCTCCAGTCTCTTGGAAACTCTGCGCGTGGCCCCTGCCTGCAGCCGCTGGTGTCTGCGCCAGTCCTGGAGATCCGCTTCCTGCCGCCTCTGCCGTGTCATCATCCTGCTCTGCACTAGGTCCTGGGACACAAAACTGTCCTTGTAAACATGTCTATAAATCAACAGCTTCCTCTTACAGTCTAGATTGATAACACTTAAAACACAGATTGTATCATTATAAACTTACATTGTGCTCGTCATTCTGCTCAGGACGTTTCTGGCTCTTCCCCAAATCCAGATTCTCTCTGGGCTGTTGGAGGTCGCTCCAGAACGTGACTCTTTGCTCCTCTTTTCTGTACTCTCTCCCGAGATCTTGTTCTTTCTTACGGCTTCTGCGGGATTCTACCTGCGGAGCTTCTAAGCCCTCGTTGTCCTGTCTTCTCTCCAGGTCAAGCAGGATTCTTTGCTCAGAGCACAGCCTAGAACGGTACAGTAATAATAAAATATTCCATTAATAATGGCCATTAGGACCTGACATTTATATGTAAAAGTATTAAGGTGAAAATTAATATTCTGCAAGTCAGTTATTCAATGATCTTAATTGAGGTACAGAAGGCTGACTCCAGTCCAGATGAATAGCTACAGTCTAAGGCTGGGTACACAATACAGAATTTTCCGACCAATGTCTTATCTACAATGATTGTACCTATGACCTAAGGTACAATCAGTCTGCCAATATATGTTTACACACTATACACCTTTTACCTTCAGATCTGTGCTGATCATCTAGTTCAAAAGCAGTGTATTTGTTTAGTGAATGATAGCACAATATTTGAATGAAATAAACTTTTACTTTTCCACAATGTAATTATAACTTTCGTTAGCTTCTGTGACTCTGAAACAAAATATTCAGTTTCAGAACGAACAATTTAATTATTACACCTACAGCACTCTCTACACTCGCTGTTTGAGGAACTATCGGCACTTTCATACACACTGCAGGATCGGAAGTTGGTTGCAACGAGATTATTAAGTTTACCGACCAACCAAACGAACCGACGATCGGTGCTTTGGAACGACTATCGGGCATCGTGTAAGTGTACACACTACCGTGATATCTGGCCGAGCGGTCGGTTTTCTGGTGTTTGGTCCAATAACGAACAACCTGTAGTGTGTACCCTGCCTAACAAAAGAAGAGCTGTATCTAATAAACTAATCTAATTAACACATAGGTATACAATTTGGCTATTGGGCACAGCCTGAGAAATCAAATTGACGTAACTTATATTATAATCGAATGTACTGTAAGTCAGTTTAAGAGGCCCCTTATGAATAATTCCTTAGGGTCCCCATATATGGGCCGTGACTAATAAAACCACATAATCCTACATCCACAGTCAGTCTGGGGACATCTCCTCTCCCTCCTCTTTTACCCACTATATGGTTGGGTTTGGTTGGATTCTCAGCCAACACCTTCTATACCTGTTATCTTTAAGCATCACATCATTCTGTTCAATCTCCCAGTTCTTCTCCTCTCTCCTCCTCCTTCTCTCCTCCTCCTGAATCCTTCGCAGTTCTGCTTGTTCCCCTTCCTTCCGCTCTCTCGGCTCCTGAAATCTGGGCACTTTAGCTTCATAATTCTGGAAAGATCAAAGCCAACCAATGCATGCTGCAGATTAACTCAAGCCTGCATACCTCAACAACCTAGATTACGTGTAGAAGAGGGCTTTACAGGGGGAACTATTTTACAATTAGCTCTCAGGAGCAGGGCCCTCTTTCCTTGTGTGCTCCTTCTACTATTCCATCACCCTCTGTACCTCTTGGCCTGCTTCCCTAGCCCTGTTTTCCCTGTTTTCTAAAGCTTCGGCCTACTTCTCGCTGATTTCTACCATCCCTTTCAATATCTGTCCCAGAAATAATCTGATTTGCTTTACCCTGTTACCTGTGTTTGTATATATTTTTGTTCTTTCTGTATCATGTTGTGTCTTGGTTCTCTGTTTTCTGTATATGTCATGTACGGCGCTGCGGACCCTTTGTGGCGCCTTATAAGTTAAAGATAATAATAATAATAATAATAATAATATTTATTATCGTTTGCTCAAAATGACTATGTTCATATGACATCATACCTATTGCCTAATACACATCATAAAGATTATAAAAAGCCATCATTTACCTAATGACTGCATTTACTTAGCCTGAATAATTTATTTTTGATACTTCAGTTAGATTGCTTAGTTACTAACAATAAAAACATTGTGAAATTACTGGTTACGGAACATATAGGTGTGCCCACGCTAAATTCAGAATTCTCAGCTGAAGCTTCTCTTCCGCAGAACATAACTAGAGTAGAAACTGATTTCTCCATAGAAAAAAAAAGCAAATTTAAAAGATAAATGCTTCATTGTCCACAATATTATGGAACAGGGGCCTGATTCATTAAGGATCTTAACTTGAGAAACTTCTTATTTCAGTCTCCTGGACAAAACCATGTTACAATGCAAGGGGTGCAAATTAGTATTCTGTTTTGCACATAAGTTAAATACTGACTGTTTTTTCATGTAGCACACAAATATCAACTGTAAATTTCAGTGTACAAATAAGCTATCAAGTATTTGTGTGTTACATGAAATAACAGTCAGTAATTAACTTATGTGCAAAACAGAATGCTAATTTGCACCCCTTGCATTGTAACATGCTTTTGTCCAGGAGACTGAAATAAGAAGTTTCTCAAGTTAAGATCCTTAATGAATCAGGCCCCACGTTATTAAAATAACTAGTTAGTTCTACTTTTGATGCCCACTGGATATCTCTGAGAAATTCCATTCCCATTCATATCAGGGATTTTGGTGCATACACTCCAAAGCACCAAGTAGCAGCATCAGTGTATGCTTCCACAAACTTTACTGTAACTTTTCTTTGACTTGGAGTTCATCAGTGCATCAAGTTCAAGGAGGGCGTTGGCTTTAAGGCCTAAATATAGCTCTGAAGACAGAAGGATGCACTCTCGTCTCTGGGGAGTAACCCAAAAATAAACCATTGCTTGTAACGGTTTGTATAAACGTAAAAAAGTAGAATGTCCGTCTTTTATTGTACAGCCTACAGTTTATTAAGTATCTCAACTGAGGCCGTCCGTTATACACAGTGGTCGCACCAAGCAGCTTTCATTTGCTATTTTGATGTTTGTTGGTTTTAGATAAATATCAGGAAATTGGAGACACAGACATACAAACAGACACACACTCTACCACAGCACCCGCTATTCAATGAGAATTTAGCCTAACAGCTCCCACGTAACCTACTCGTTTTAGAGGAGTGGATCGCGGTCTGCGCTCAAGTATGGCAGACTCCATGGCTAAGCGGTCTTCTTTCATGGCCTGATCAATACGTTGCAGAGTTGCCTGGAGATGGGTCATGTTGTCCAGGCTTGACGTTGAGCTTTTGTACGAGGACTTCATTGTGTCACCTTACCAAAAAAAGGCACAGAACACAACATGTCTAATATATAATTGCATTAAACGCATGCGTCCATTCTGCTTACACTGACACATTAGGAGACCACCAAATTCTAAAAGATAAGTTACATTGCATAAATAAGTTAAAAAGAACATTTGCAGATATATATGTAAAAGTTTCCATACCTTGACAGACTTTGAGATATTTTACATTGTTTAATATTTATAATGCAGCTAAGCTGTTGCTCTCTGTTGTCAAGTACATAGGGCGGAGGAGAGACTGGCTACAGTGTCCTTCAATGGGATTATTGTCAGGAAGTCTGCTGTGAGTTGGACAATTGTTACCCCATGATCACAACTTTATGAATAATATCAGTAGCCCCTTTATATAAAACACAACTTTTTAGTGACTCTATAGAGTTAAATCTTATCCATAAACTTCTGTGCAACTTTGTCCTTAGCAGATAATAGATCATATATTCCCAAAGAGAAACAAATGCCATGACAGAAGCTTAATCTGGCACCTATAAATTAGCAATAAATACATTTAATGACTGCAGGGCCTTTACCCTTCCTACTAACTCAGGGAATTATTTCACAGTTGCACACTGGAAGCTGCCATATATATACACATCCCAGGTCACTTAGTAAACACTCTGCAATTACTGTAATTATCTGTCTGATTACTGAGATTGCAGAACCACTTTAAGAAGAGGTCATTAACTGTTGCAGATTTATGACACATCTACACATTTTACTGATGATAGGATGATTTGCAATTTATGGTTATTAAAGTTTTTGCTGCCTTCTAGTGAAAAAGAAAAAAGCACATTTACAATAGTTTCTAACCTATCTACTTCTGAGCTGGAGATTTGATCTAGCAAATAGTAACTCAGTTGTAAACTTTGAATTCTCTCATCCGTTTACTCTCCGTATTCACTACAGTACAATTTGGCAGGCACCCATGGCTATTTTTAGTATTTTTTTTATTGCTGCAACTCTCTGCAAAATGGAAGAAGCTGACAAGACTAAGTGTGGCCTCCCACAAGTGCTTTTTATTCCACATATTGTAGGGGTATAATGAAGAGGATGTCACATGAGCCCTTTAATTGCTTGAATGGTTTCCAAACGGCTAACAGCTGCGTCTAGGACACATTTCCAAACCGCTCAGTGCTGCGCCTCTCCGATTCCAATGCATTACGTCTGAGAAGACCCTGCATGCAGCGCTCATTATGGATTCTAAGGGGCACATTTAACAAATAGTGATGGTGCACTATCGTGCACTTACCGTAAAATCCACGGCCCTCTGTGTGTCCCGCATATTTAAGAAAGGTGCATCGCAGCAGATATCGTGGATATCTGCTGCTTTGCATTCTGCTTCGTTTTTGGAAGCAGTCACCATTCATTAGTATGGTGACTGCTCCCAACCGCAAAAATAGTTTTTGTCAGTAACTTGTCATGATAATGTACGCCAGCTGAAAAATTTCAGTGCTGTCAGCTCTGCTCCGAAGAGCAGAGCTGGACAGCGCATGTGTGGAGGGATCACATGATCCCTCCCTGTCACTCACCGCTCTGTCTCTGCAACTATATTTGCAGAGATAGAGCCAGATGTTTGTGCGCATGTGCAGTAAGAAGAGAGGTGAAGAGGACGAGGAGGAGATCTGGAGACAGCGCGTTCCGAAGATGGGGGTAAGTATGATTTTTTTTTTATCACAGAAACAGCAGTTTATCAGAACTGCTGTTTCTGTGCAGGGTTGTACATAAATTTGAGAAATAGTTCAATCCTTATCATTGTGATAAGGATTGAAAACAATTTTTCACTTTATGTGAACATTGATAAATGTGCCCCTAAATGCGCTGCTTTCTTCCGGCTGCGCTAAAAACGCTATAATAATTAGCACGAGCACTTCTAAACTGGAAAAGCACTAACGATCAGGGGTGTTCAAGGCTCCTTGTAGCAGAACAGACAGATTTAAGAGAAAGCCATAGAACAGCTGTCTTTGATGATATTATTATCAGTTGCCCCAACCCCCCCCCAAGCTAAGAATTATAAGATATAAAGAGTAAGCACATGTTATTACCTTCTGTTCTTTTAACATTAGATTCGATTGGGGTGTACGGGTCGATGTTTTTCTCGGTCTGAGTATCTCGGCTACAAACGAGGCGTTCCTTCTGAAACAAAGTCCAATATGCACATTTTGTTACATTCAAAAACTTGTCTGTAAATGAAGGTACATAAAGCAAATTCATAGAATAGGTTCAACCAGAGGTAGATACATCATCATCACCATTTATTTAAATAGCGCCTCTGATTCCGCAGCGCTGTACAGAGAACTCATTCACATCAGTCCCTGCCCCATTGGAGCTTACAGTCTAAATTCCCTAACATACACACACAGACAGACAGAGAGAGAGAGAGAGTAGGGTCAATTTTGATAGCAGCCAATTAATCTACCAGTATCTTTTTGGAGCGTGGGAAGAAACCGGAGAACCCGAAGGAAACCCACGCAAACACGGGGAGAACATACAAACTCCTCACAGATAAGGCCATGGTCGGGAATTGAACTCATGACACCAGTGCTGTAAGGCATAAGTGCTAACCACTGAGCCACCGTGCTGCCCCAGATGATCTGATGAGATGAAGACAGTTTCTTCAGCACCAGGTGGTCCATATATAATACAGTCAATATATTCACAACTACACCGTTGTTCAAAGGCCATGCATGCTGCATATTTGCAGCGTGCAGGTAAAATACACAGTTCGGTGTTACCCTTATGCAGCTCTGTTACTTAGCCGACCTATGTGGAAGAATAACTATATACAACTACAAAGTTGCGCCACTTGTTTTTGGCACAACTTCAATTCAGCAAAGCACAGAAACATACATGTCTACTTATCTGCTCCGCTTTCTGGTGGTCTCTCTGGTCTATTACACTCGTCTTTGGACGTCTATTCTTCTCCTTGCCGTAGACAGGCTTTGGTGAGATGTTTTGTTTTGGGGCCTTCTCTTTGTCCACCTTCTTCGAAGGTTTCCCTTTAGACGAGGTCATTTGACTGATGTGACTTAGTGAAGTCCTCAGAGCTGCCCATAGTTCCTCTGGCACCTGGCATTTCCGGCAGACGCCAGCACTGTGCCGGCAGTATAGACAGGTATGAGAGCCAGGGCCTCCCACTTTGTCTTCCGTCTGACTCGCTGGATGGTGTTTATCGGCAGAGCCTATGAAGGGGAAACCGGGGCAGGATTCCATAAGCTTCTTCCGGGCTTCCAGAGGAATATGCAGCTCCAGGGTGATGCGGTCACTTAATGTCTGGGGGATCCAGACGGCCAGGCCGGGGGCGATTTTCTTGGTCTTCCCGTTCCAGAAAGTTACTAGAATCCCACCGCTGTCAGAAGCTACAGAGTGTTAGAGATGTTACGGTATTTCAAACAGTTACTTCGCCAGAATAACATTCTGCAGGCAATCTGATACCTGAGGTCCCATCACCATTGTCTTTCAATCATAGGTGCAGTAATCAACTAATAAAAACCTTATTTATATATAATAATGGAGGACAATATTATACCATACAACTTTATTACGAAACACAGTGGAGCCAGGCAAGCCCTTGTCTGCAGAAGCCTGGAACACTAATACATTGAAATCTCGGCCTTGACTTGAACCCACACCTACCAAGCAATGCAATTAATATCTGTAAAGTAGCAAGAAAGTGGGTGGGGCTGACAACTAGACAATGAAAATGGTTGTCAAGGGACAAGTTAACTAAAGATAGTGAAATCTGCCATGTGGGTGGAAATCCCGTTTAATGTACCTTGAAGGATGCAGTCACTTATTTATATTGAATATGAATGTAAGATGATGTCATAATACCTAAGCCACAGACTCGGCTTTCTGTTCCTTGCAGGACAGTCCCAGGTCCGTACTTCTCCAAGCTCCCATCTACTGGTGCCAGCACATGGTCTCCTGGATCTAGAGGTCTCCACCTTGCATCTTCGTAGTGGATGATGTCACACACAGATGTTTCCTGCATACGGAACTGACCTTTGCCTTTCAAAGAGAGACATTTCTCAAACTCCACAAGGAAACGATCACAGGAGCCCTGAAGGAAAGGAGGAAGCAAGACAGAGGGACAATCGCTAGCTCTGCAACCTACTATAACACAAGGGGTTCTCAAACCATGTTAGTAGGATTTAGCCAAACAATGTCACACACAGCCACTCACCTCCACCTCCCGAGCAATGTGCCCCAGGTAGTAAAGACTGTCAGTGTCTCTGCGAGCCAACACCCTTGCTCCCCTCAACAAACTCAAAGCTTCTGGTGTGATGATCGCAGGTCCCCCATTCATTGCACAAGATACTGGAGGTTCTCTGGAGGTCAAAATACAGCTGAATGGTGGCATCCTATGGAATATAAGCATTAGATCATAGGAGAAGTAATATGGTGGCACAGTGGGCTGTATTTGGGAAAGGACAACAAAAGTCGACAGTGCAAAAAGTTTAAAATCACATCAAAGGCTAGTCGCTAAGCCCTCCCAATGCTGGTTTAGCCTAATTGATGGCTTTAATCAGGGTAGTAAGTGGATACCAGACCTGTCTTTATTACATGTGATACTTCTGTGTGGTTTTTTTTAACATTTGCAAAGTGAGTCTAGGAATGTGCTTCTCCAAATGGAATTTATACCATTAAAAATATCGAACAAAACCCGATATCTTCCCGCTTTGTACTGGTGCAAAATAAAAGTGTCTTTGCTGAGAGAAAACGGCTGTGTGCCCTTTTGCAACACAATAAATGTCCCTAAAAATGCCCCCTCTATACTCCTTAATTTCATTAACCTCATTGTCCAAAATAAAATCTTGTGTTTGGCATGATTCACCAAACTAGACAAACTAGTGCACCTCTTTCATACTAAGCCCTTTCACTCTCTGCTTAATCTACAATTTCCTAAGCTTTTAAGGGCTCATCCCAATGACTGGAATCTCTTGTTGCACTCCAATTGGACTGGCACATGTGAAATCTGCTTAAATATGTGACCAAAATGCTCAGCCGAGAAGATAATGCAATATCTGAATGCGGACAATCCCTATAATGGGGAAGGATAAATGATGAGATGTAGATGTGGGGACTGGACAGAAACCCGGTGTCCCTGGCCCAGGTGGTCGTCCCAGGAATGGACGTGATCACCTACATCCAATCCTGGAACCTCCCTTTCGGCAAGCGCGGCCCTGCTGCTGTCCAGTCCCCACATAAAAATCGCAATCTGGCCGCAGGTTTCCACCCCTATAATGACATATTTACTGTACATATATCCAGAATGTCATGTAGATTTCCGCATTGTATTCTTAGCTCTTGGTACATACTGATGTTCGGAGGACTGTATCGTAGAGGATGTGCAGGACGATGAAGACGAGCAGCAGGGACTGTATCTCTGATTACCGTTAATTCTGATCTAGAACCAGATGAACATGATTACTTATTGATTTACGCTATATTTCATTATACATATGTATAAAATCATAAATTGGCAGCTCTCTTAAAGAAGATGTCCAACAATTACCTAAGCATTTATCACCACAGCCAAAACAACATTCGGTTATAAAAAGCTAAATCCTGCTGAACATCCAGCTGACAACATTATTATTATTATTATTATTATTTACTTATATGGCACCAGAAGGTGTCCGCAGCGCCGTACAAAATACAAAAACACAGTACAGACAGTATACAAGGGTACGACAGAACAGAGTAGAACAAGTATAGCCAAGACTTCAATATCTCCAAGCATAGCAAGTAGAGTGGTGTAGGAGTAGGAGAAATGGTATTGAGAGAGAAGGGAAGAGGGCTCTGCTCATAAGAGCTTACATACTAAGGGGGGGAGGGGAGATGGACAGCAGGCACAGGGGGAGTCAGTGGAGGGGTCCAAGTACAAGATGGGACAGGAAAGTGGGAGGTGATGAGAACAATAAGGTTACGTGGATGGTTGGTAGGCCTTAAGGAACAGATGGGTTTTGAGAGCCCATTTGAAGGATTAGGGGACAGGCGGATGGAGGGAGGGAGGTTGTTCCAGTGAAGGGGGGCAGCACGGGAGAAGTCTTGAATTCTGGCATGGGATGAGGTGATCAGGGCAGAGGAAAGACGACGATCATTGGCCGAACGCAGGGAACGGGCGGGAGTGTGGATGGAGAGGAGGTTAGAGATATAAGGGGCAGTGGAAAGGGAGAGGGCCTTGTAGGTGACAGTGAGGAGTTTAAAGAGGATTCTGAAGGGGAAAGGGAGCCAGTGAAGGGCAAGGCAGAGAGGGGAGGCAGAGGAAGAGCGGCGTGAGAGAAAGATAAGTGATTAGTGATTATCTGTCTTCCAGATGAGCTATCCCGCAGCTTCTTTTCTGTATTATTGTAACTAGTTGTCCCACATGAGACCATAATACCCTATTTATTCATAGAAACACTTAATAATAATCTCAACCTTGCCTAACGACCTTTATATAAGGTCAAATCTTCCTGGATAAAAGTTCCCATACTTGCCTTATTTAAAGATCCGAGGGGCTTTAGATTAATCATGCGGAAAGACCCCTCTGCCAGGCTATCACATGGCTTCTCCAGAAGGTACACCACATTCACCGAGCAGGCGCTGTCATCTCTGGAGAGAAAGCCGTAGATCTCCTGCAGCAAGCTGGGTGGCAGAGCATCTATTACCAAGTACACAGCCTGGCATGATGGGTCCTCAAATGCCGCAGACAGGGCATTGGTAGGGCTGGCTCCAGAACCACAAACAAGGCTCCGGATCCATGAAAGAGCCTGAGAGGCCGTGTCGGGGCTCCATGTCACAGCGCGGTCACAGAACTTGCTAATCTAATGGTTAGAAGGGAAGCAGGTGAATCATATGTTGTCACTGTATCTATTCTACATTCCATGGAACACTCTCAAGTGATCTCACACTACTGGTTGGTGCCTCCTCTTACAGGAGACAGATGGATCGGACAAGTGCATTAGATACACAAACCCACATCTGCGTCCTGCACTATCTACTACTAGGCTCCATACAGTATTATTATCTGTTATAAACAGTTTTTATGTGACTTTCTGTTTCCAGGTAATCAACAAAAAGTATAAATATATATATATATATATATATATATATATATATATAGCAAAAGAAAGAAAATATGCTGCATTAGTAATAATATTGTATATTAGTTTTACAAACAAGTACAAAAGAAAATATAAATAAATGTACAACAGTAAAAACAACAATAACAGGAACTATATTCAAAAATTAATAAGGTTCAGAAAATGGAACATGAGCCACAATGATGTGTTGCTCAGTTCCACAGAGCGCTCCAAAGTAAAGTGGAACCAAATCCGAAAAAGAAAAATATTGATATGTTTGATGCTCTGCAAGGTCTGATTAGTCATAACAGCCGTATTGGTCTATATTACAAAACTTACCCGGAAAGACTAAAAGATCTTAATATGTATAGTTTGGAGCAGAGAAGGGAAAGGGGGGATGTGATAGAAACTTTCAAATATATCAGGGGTTCAAAGGAAGAGAAGTATTAGAACACGAGGACATGCACTGACACTGGGGGGAAGTAGGTTCACAGAAAGGGTAGTGGATAAGTGGAATAGACTCCCATCAGAGGTGGTAGAGGTTAATATAGTAGAGCAATTTAAACATGTTTGAGATAGATCAAATAGAGTTGGAGGTTACCATAGGTTAATAAAACAATAGGCAGACTAGATGGGCCAAGTGATCCTTATCTGCCATCAAATTCTATGTTCTTATGTTTAGTTTAAGAGAGATCATCATTCATTCTCAGTTACTAAAAGACACATTTATATCATCATCAGTTATTTATATAGCGCCACTAATTCCGCAGCGCTGTACAGAGAACACACTCACCTCAGTCCCTGCCCCATTGGGGCTTACAGTCTACATTCCATAACATACACACAGACAGAGAGAGAGAGAGAGAGACTAGGGTCAATTTAATAGCAGCCAATTAACCTACTAGTATGTTTTTGGAGTATGGGAGGAAACCCACGCAAACACGGGGAGAACATATAAACTCCACACAGATAAGACGATGGTCGGGAATTGAACTCATGACCCCAGTGCTGTGAGACAGAAGTGCTAACCACTGAGCCACCGTGCTTAGCAGATGCATGAGCTCAAATATACACAGCTTTTCTTTTTTGGGTTAAGTTCCACTTCAACAACTACATCTCAATCAGCGATCTTGGCCACTAACATAAAAGGAGAAAGGGGCACTTACCTTATGTGAGCAGTGGATAATATTAAATGATGGTACTCTCAAGCTGCTACCCAGGTTGTAGAGGGCATGGGAGACATGGTCCTTCAGAAGACTTAAATTCACAGGGTCTCCATCCAGAGTGCCCACGATGAAGGTCACTGCCCCAGTGTAGTAGTCAGGAGGGCAGCTGGTGTGATAGAGACTGCACATGTCTCCGGTGTCTAATGAAAACAGTCCTGCAAACAATGTCTCACACTCAGCACTTGTTTCTATGAGGACAAGGTAACAGTAACACAGAGCAAAATACACAACCAGCAACAATCCTCTCTCCTTTCTATAGCCCCTTCTTTAGTAAACACTGTTAAATATGATACAATGTAGCAATATAATGTATGGCTATCAGAATTTCCATTATTTGAATACAGTTTCCAGAGACACTTTGCTACAAACAAGGGACATTTATGGCGCCCTCCCTAACTTAGCATGACCGAATTACTGGTCAAGAGCATAAAAAGCCCTATGGAATTTTAGAACACATTAAATTTTTATTAACATACAGAACATACAGAATTACACACAGAAGTCGTTTTGCGGTTAGTTCATGTAAGTAAAGTATTCACGGACAGACAATACAATTCCTGGTATTTCAGGACACTTGGGTGCTCTATAAATGCTATACGACAATACAGCACAGTGGCTCAGTGGTTAGCACTTCTGCCTCACAGCACTGGGGTCATGAGTTCGATTCCCGACCATGGCCTTATCTGTGTGGAGTTTGTATGTTCTCCCTGTGCTTGCGTGGGTTTCCTCCGGGTGCTCCGGTTTCCTCCCACACTCCAAAAACATACAGGTAGGTTAATTGGCTGCTATCAAAATTGACACTAGTCTGTCCCTCTCTGTCTTTCTGTCTGTGTGTGTGTCTATATTAGGGAATTTAGACTGTAAGCTCCAGTGGGGCAGAGACTGATGTTAGTGGGTACAGCGCTTCAGAATTAGTGGCGCTATATAAATAAATGATGATGATGCACGAATAAATTACTATGCAAGGCAGTTCTCATTTCTAGCTGTGTATCTCAAATGATAAATAGAATGGAGATTAACAAAGTTATTTTCAATATTTCTCTTAATAAAACCAAAGAAATATTCTTTTTAATCATTTGTTGGGATTGGGGTTAATAATTTCAGAATTAAAGTTCACGGAGCTATTATTGAAGTAAAATACATGTTTCTGCCAGCAGGGGGAAGCAGAACATTATTAGTATGAGAATGTGACCAAACAGCAACCAATTCCAAAATGCTTATAAGGGGCCTATTTAAGAAGCTCCTAATCCCCCGAAAAGGACAATATTAAGGATCCCAGCTATTTATACCTAAAGGATCCCGGCTATTTCTCAGATATCTGTGCAGTCCCACTGATATTGTATGCAAAAGCATTTCCAAGTTTATCTATCCTTCTAAATGCTATGAATATATTATTTTTAATTTATTTGACCAATGCAATATATTTTGGGCCTGATTACTATTCGGACATATGCTGGTTTGTGTAGCATATCCTGCGTGATATATTTCTGTGCATGCTCAGAAACTCTCCTCTACAACAGATGAAATTATTTGTTCCATGTTTATTTCCATTTAAACTTTAAAATGAGCTACAACTGTAAGGCCCCGTACTCACTGGAACACAAAACTCCCACAGTTTGGCAGCTGTTTGGCGCTGGTAACATTTAAAATGATCATTGCATTTGATTGAGCCGCACTGCCGTCCATTCAAACATCTACCAACTTGTATGCCTGGGGGAGCAAACATTTCTAGCAAAAGCAGGGGGTTGAAATGCAGCCAAACTTTGGGAAACCCATGCATCAGACCCCTGCTGTTCTTGTAGCTGAGGGGTGAGGGAGTTTACTGATAAAAAAAATGTTTAATTTGTTTGACGTTTTATTTATACTTGTGGGTTGGGACCCAGAATGTTGGTCATCTGACCATTTTGGATAGATCACCATCAGTACCATTGTTAAATTCTTATTGAATTTCCTGTGATGTGTCGCAGCGTGCTTCAGAAACGTACTCTGCAGCGATGTAACCTCACAGATTTTACCTTCCACCCCATAGAAGTGCGCAGGAAAATCTGTGATATTCGGGCATCGTAGTACCTAGAAATGAGAGCAGCCGGACAGAACGGTGATGTCTGGTGGCTCATAGAACATAGGCAAACCGAGGAGGGGGGAGTTCTCTAGTGCCTGGAAACCCCCCTCCAAGCCTGGGGCACTGTATAATTGAGGTGACTGGACCCTGCTCCGGCTTCACACAGCTATGCTTGAAAAGGGAGAGGTGTGTGCACCTAACAATAGTCCACGCAGCATTGCCCATGTATATTATGAGGATAGGAAGAAATGGAGAGCAGCCAAGCACTGTCTAAAATTATAGCCACGCCCCCATGCATGCTGGTCAATAATATTAGACAACAATAAATGAATTAAATGAAAATTGGGAATGTAAAAATGCAAAGTTGAGTCACAGACTTAAATATGGGACCCATCAGGGAAACATTAACAATCCCTGATGTGTGAATTTTGGGATGAATTTTATATATATATATATATATATATATATATATATATATATATATATATATATATATAATGTAACCAGTTAGGAATCTTGTACAATTGGATATGCTCCTGCATTGCACACATTAAAGAGTACAGCAGACCCAGATTCCTCTACTCCTTAGAAATGAAACATAGCATAAAGCTGTATATACACCAGCTGGCGTTTGCACAAGAAGGATGCATCAGTACATTAGTAATAATTATCTTTATGTCTCTGTTTTCCAAAAACTCTAGAGCAGGCTGGCAACCTGTGGATCCCAGGCTCAGATGCACCAACTCAGCAGTAAAGAGTCACTGGAACTTTGGTAAATCATTTAATTTAAAGATTGGCAACTATGTAACTAAGTTGATGATGAGTCTGCTGTCACATAGAGTAAATATATATTACTACATATATAGCTGTGTAAAGATAACACTTGTTTCTACTCTACAACGTGGCCAGTGAACGTTTATCGATAGTGTACACAGAAATAAAAATAAAAAACACAATATAACTCAGCTCATATACTAACCTGCTCATAGAGTATGCAGCGGGGCGCTAGGACCCTGCAGATGTGCAGTGTGTACTGAGCAGTGTGTACGGGAAACCATGGTAACCGACACTACCACTCAATGCAGAGGGGTGAGCTGTATTGACAAGTAACACCTCCTGGTTAGTATTTCTGGTTACATTAATTTGTAATTAATTATTAATAATTAAGCTATAAATTCGCTTCTAATAATTAGAACAGAGCTATTCAGTCACTGCGTTATATTTATTGTTCCTGAAGCTTTGTCAATTTTTGTAATATAATAACAAAAACAATCAGTTCGAAGTTTAGTTCAGAGAATGTTATGTTGTTACCAGATGAGGTAGACGTAAATTTATTGTATTTATAGGACAATTATTCTGTGGTGGGAATGTTATAATACACCCCCACGTGTCAGTGGGCTCTCCCTGCACCTCGGAAGTCTCGCGATGACTGGTCGGTGCCGGAGGTGACATTGATCCGGTGTCATGGCGGCGCTGGTACGGATCGGAGGGGCCCTGAGGGCTGGAAGCCGTCTTATTGGGGGAGTAGTACGGAGAAAACCTGGGGTCCGCAAGTAAGAGAAGCGGGAGGATGGTGATACAGGGTCTCTGTATAATAGGGGCAAGGGGGTGTCTGTGGGTGCTTGTCAGTGGGGGATAGGGGGTTGTCTGTGGGTGCTTGTCAGTGGGGGTGTGTCTGTGGGTGCTTGTCAGTGGGGGATAGGGGGTTGTCTGTGGGTGCTTGTCAGTGGGGGGTAGGGGATAGGGGGTTGTCAGTGGGGGGTAGAAGATGGGGGGTTGTCTGTGGGGGCTTGTCAGTAGGGGATAGGGGGTTGTCTGTGGGGGCTTGTCAGTGGGGGGTAGGGGATAGGGGGTTGTCTGTGGGTGCTTGTCAGTGGGGGGTAGAAGATGGGGGGTTGTCTGTGGGTGCTTGTCAGTGGGGGGTAGGGGATAGGGGGTTGTCTGTGGGTGCTTGTCAGTGGGGGATAGGTGGTTGTCTGTGGGTGCTTGTCAGTGGGGGATAGGGGGTTGTCTGTGGGTGCTTGTCAGTGGGGGGGAGGGGATAGAGGGTTGTCTGTGGGGGATAGGGGGTTGTCTGTGGGTGCTTGTCAGTGGGGGGTAGGTGATAGGTGGTTGTCTGTGGGGGGTAGGTGCTAGGGGGGTGTCTAGGTGCTTGTCAGTAGGGGGTTGTCTGTGAGTGCTTGCCAGTGGGGGGTACGGGGGTGTCTGTGGGTGCTTGCCAATGAGGCAACTGGGGTTGTGTGTGTGTGTGGGCTCCTCTCAGTGGGTGCTGTTTGTGGAGCAAAATAAATAAACAAAACGTGCTCATTCTTTGTTATTTAATTGCTCCATTGCCAAAACTTTGTTGTGCACACGTGTGCCCTGGACATTGCTGATTTTCCTCCCTTATGTAATGCATCGCTTCTCGAACTAACGTAAATACTAGATGAAGTCGTTTGGATACAATATACTATCCTTCATATAGACCTGTTATATACATAGGAAATACTTTTTTAAGACCATTAAATGGAGTTTTTCATGACTATTATTTTTACACACGACTCCAAATGAGAAATACCCTATACTTTCAATTTTGGGGGGCCAGCCCCCCTCCAGTTGTAGACTTTGTATTCCTGTGATACTGCAGTAGTTTAGCACCATGGGGTTGATCTATGATCACTTTACATGAAGGGTTGTTACAGTCACACAGAACTATAGAATATCCTGTGAGGGAGATATAGGTTTGTTACTTGATGAAGAATGGTCATAGATACTGGAGGTGTTTGAGCTACCATTGCCTTATTACTAGTGAATAGCCCATTGACACATGCTTTATAGGACATCATTCTGCCAAAACATTTAGCACTTCCCAGTGTCCTATTCCAGTCCTTGGAAACAGGACTTGAAAAATAGTATATAACATGGAAGTAACTGTACACTTGGACCCCAATAGATATATTTTAGGCATCCTATTTATGTTCATAGGCTGTGCCTGGACAAATTAACCCAGTTGCAGGAAATATAAATAACCTTCTATAAGATGAGATAGGAAAGGTTTCTAAATATCTTGGATCTGGAACTGTGCACTCTTTGGTTGGAGACGGAACCTTGAACCTAACGGTATCTGACTTGATCACCCAGCACACAGCATAGGTGGAAGCTATCCACAAGAATGCTCATGCAGCACAGAAGTGACAGCCTTCTCCAGAACCAGACGATGAAGTAGGTTCAGATAACATGAAGGACAGACATATTTGCCAGCAGCTGTTAAGATTTCTACTGGACTATATTATTGTTCATGTCTCCACCTTCCACTGTGTCCCCTCATTCCAACCATTACACACCTCCGATAGCTACACAAAAATGTCCGTCCCCGATGACTGCGTTACTATTGGTGGCTGATAATGCTGCAGCCTTACAGTAGCTAGACACACTCCCCCCACCAAAATCTACATTTCTTATTCTGCTACCTGATGTAGCAATTGTTCCCCATACTTCTTGGATTATAATCTTTACATTTGGTTACATATCATTGTATACATGTATAGCACTGTGTAATATGGCAGCTATTTATAAGTAAAGGATGATAATATAAACATTGTCCATTATACATTATCGATGCTTATGTTAAATGACATCATTGGTTATTTCCACTTTGTAACTGTATTCTATACAGATTTTGTGTTATACTATTGCTACAAAGCTATAACTTATAATAGTGGTGAGTTTACGTGTGATCTTGTGTTTCTTGTACCCTAGTGCTGGGACTGAAGTTCACATCGTACCTCGTTACAGACAGATGACGCAACTGACAAAGTCTCAGTGCTTTCAGGCCGAGCTCGTCACCGGCTTCATGTGGTTCTGGATTCTGTGGCATTTATGGCATGATCCGGATGCAGTCTTGGTGAGAACTTTTTCCGGTGTCTTGCTTTCTCTTCACAAGTGCAGCTGAAGGATCACTGCAGCGCCCATGATGACTGGTCACAAGTTCACTAATTTTGAAGGCGCTATAATACCGTTTTAATTTTCCCTGTGTAATTGTCTAATGTTAATAGTAATACATGAAATAATAATAATTTCTTTTTTACATAATGTTTTTTTTAGCATCAAAGTGCCACATACCCCCTGGCATTTGAAATGTGCCTTTCGACATTAGCCAAAAATGCATATCAAATGCCATTTTTTGTAGGGTGTTGGGGATTATTGTCTAGTTGGAGCACTTAATGGTTCAAGAAACCTTTTGGAAAAACACTAGATCAGAGCAATTAATAATGCAACTTGTTTGAGGCTCTCTTACACTCATATTACTGTCACAACCATTTTCTAGCATATTAAAATTGCAGTGGGTACGTGGTAAGACTGGTCAGTATGGCAATTTCTACATATGAATAGATTATTTATATAATTAATTTTCAGGTGCATTTGAATAGACCCAGAGCAACTTTTTTTTTAGTTGCGGTGTTTGTCTGCGGGGATAGAACAACCTGTACCCATTTAAATGATCAGATTGCTTACACCAGAACAAGGCCTAGATTTACTAAACTGCGGGTTTGAAAAAGTAGAGATGTTGCCTATAGCAACCAGACAGATTCTAGCTGTCATTTTGTAGAATGTACTAAATAAAAGATAACTAGAATCTGATTGGTTGCTATAGGCAACATCTCCACCTTTTTCAAACCCGCAGTTTAGTAAATATACCCCCTAATCTTTCAGGAGATGAGTGACCTGATCTTCTGGGAGTCAGTGGCTTGTGTCCACTCATGATTATGTTACTGAGGACAGGGGAAGATAAATGAGGAGTGGATTGGATGTAAGGAAGCCACGCACAGTGTTCGTGAAAGTTTGTGGTGTCTGAAGCACCTCCATATAAAATAAACACATTGAGATTGTTGCGATTTGTATTCTATTTCTTTTTTTTTATATTCTCCATTGTATTTTAGTAGAGTCTTCTTATGTGGAGGTCTAATCTTGTCAGCTGACACACAAGCACACAGTCAGATGGCCCCAACAGAGAGCTGCCTACTATTTACATACAGGGTTTGGCAAACTGTTTTTTTTTTTAAGTTAGAATTTTTAATTTCACTTAAATACAATATTAAAAAAAATGGATTATATCAGTGATTTAATTGCCATAATACATCTTTGTAGGATAACAAATGCTGGATAGTGTTTACAATTATTTTTTTTGTAGGGTCATTTTCCTTATCCTGACCCAGCACAGTGGACTGATGAGGAGCTGGGAATTCTCCCAGAAGATGAAGAGTGAACCTCTTCTCATTTATAGTAAGTGTGGGCCGTGCCCTGTGTATTGGGACAACTGTTTATTACATTACATAATAACCAACTATCCTGCCGTTTCTGCTGATAATACAGATACAGATATAAGTCACTTGTGTGCATTACAGATGTCTTTACTCTCTTGTGTGATGCTTAAGAACATGTGGAAGTACAATGTACTCTACAGATTTACATGAACAGAGAGAAATAATGAAATAACATATATAGTTTATTTAAAAGGCCCTTTTCCCCATGCTGTGTCTCATCGTAACGTTAGAGCCCCTTGTTCATCATTTATTTTCCTTTTTAATCTTGAGCCGCTTCATGCGAAAGGATATTGCACCTTTACGCCAATCCGATCATTTTATCAGATCATTTTAGATGTAATTGGTCATCAATCCGAGTCTAAACACTAATAGACTGCAGATCCTGATCTAAATCTGATTGAGAGATGAGATACCGAACTGATTGGATGGTAGATGCTGTTAGACAGTGATTCGGTATGTGAAAATCCTCTGACTGTGCTAATGTTTGGCTGATGACTGAGATCTGGATACAAGGCCGGTTGTGTAGAGCAGCCAGATTTACCAATGTGTTCATCAAGGTCCCCTTACGACGACAAGAATTTAAAGGGTATTCAGTTTGACAAGCTGATGGTTCCCCTGCCATCCCTGTTCACTACAATAGATTTTGGCAAAAGCTCTTCAATTAAATGTTTGTTGAAATTGAAAGTGGGGGGAAAAAAGCCTGTAGATGAGGGAGACGTAGATGAGGGAGACGTAGATGAGGGAGACGGCCGTTCGCATCCATTTTAAGTTGTATACTTTATTTTCTGCCTGTAAATGTTCCACTTTCATTTCAATCTCTGATGTTTGTTTGTTCCTCCTCTTAGGTGTAGAGCTGCCTCTTGGTGATACATCGCCCTGGATACTTATTGTAAATAAATATATGAAGACTACACCTGTCTCTGCTTTGTTTCTTTTTTTGTTTTATTGGGTCTGAAATGATTGAGCTGCTTATAACACATTCTTCAGTTTCTGAGTAATTATGTATTGCTGGGGAATTTCTACGTTTAATATAATTTCTAGAACCATCTCGCGTGATAAGACAAACAGTGAGCAATAAGAAGGATATATCTGTTATTTTATCGTACTCGTCATCTACATACAAGACGCACTAAGCGCTAGAGCTGCATGATTGTATATGTCGCCTCTTCCATCTACTGGGCAGTAATGAGTGTGACTGGCAGGAGCATGCTCGGTGTGCTCCTGAGAAGCTTCCTGTGACATCACACTCTAGGAAGTCTGCCAGCTTCCATCATGTTGTAGCAGAAAAAACTGCACAAAAAAAAAAAAAAAAAAGGGACAGATTTATAACTCATTTAAAAAAAGAAAGCAAAAAAAACCACAATTGAGCTCCTTTCTCCACATCTACTGGGGATGCTCCAAATTACCAGATTTTTGGAAGACCATCAGAACTTTGATCTTAAATGTTCTGTTGGATGTTCTAATGTCCAAGTTCTTCCTTATCGATCTCTATTACGTTTGCCTCCTCCCAAAACAAACTGATCAGACACATAATAGCAGCACCCACCTGCTGACTGGGACCCCCCCCCACCCCTATCACAACAAGCAGTATTAAATAGACTATGGCATACTTATCGCATGGAGTACGTGACTTGCTGTATCAAAAACTCCACCAAATTGTCCTGCAAAGTGTTGGTGTCTAACAACAACCTGAGACTTCCATTTTCCCTATAATCCTCAAACTAGACATGCAATATACTTTACTTTAGAAGGTGTGGCCTCTCCCGGCCCGCCCCCTCTCCCTGCACCCCTCCCCCATTTTTTTTGTTAAAACCCAATTCATTCTGGTAACCAGCATAAAATAATAGACTGTATTCTAGTAACTGCCATACAATTAAGAGTGCATCCTAGTGACCTATATTCAATAGAGAGGATGGTACCGGCCTTTGTTAGACATTGGGCCTTCCCAACCTGTCCTTTGCAACACACACTACCATATGATAGCGACCCCCCAATATTAAGCCTATCCCATATTATGGCCTCCATATTGATTTACCTAATATATTGTATTTATCCTCCACAAATCATGTCACAACTTGCATATTGACTTTCCCCCATATTGTGCCCCCCCAAATTGATGATCCTCCATATCACGCCCCCCTCTATTGATGCTTCCATATATGACTCCTGTATTGAATCTCCCAATATATTGCCACCATGTATTGATCCTCCCTGTATTGTACATGCAGCCCCCCCCCCCCCCCCTCAAAAAGAAAAGATCTCTCCCTTGTACCTGTGCACGTTCTCAGACTGTCAGATCGGAGGTCTGACCTCTTTTGTAGTCTCGCCAGAAGAGCATTTCTATTAAGCCAAGGTGACTCTGAATGATCAGGCAGTCCAGTCCCTGGGATAAAATTAAATTAGCCATAAAAAAAACCATTGAGGAATTAATATATGGATGAAAAAAGCCTCAGATGGCCCCGTGACATAATGGAGACAATTTTGACAATTAGTAAAATACCTTTAGACAGATGTAAACGGTGGTTTTGGTTCTCCTAAAACTTCCCTGAAAGAATAACAATCCAAGAACAGCCATATTCTCAGCTGCTCGTTATACAGTTGTACATTTTATACTCACCAGCCAGGGGTGTAGGAACCAAGGGGGCAGTTTCCCCGCCATGATTTCTGTTGGGTTGTCAGACATAACGTGGCTGCTCTCGATCAACCGAGCAGTTTGGGGTCTCCAAATCCGCAGCTGTCTGCACCCGGAGCTCCGTGCATGGGTGATACGGCCGTCCGGAGCCACAATTCTAAGCTTTAGGAACCGGATGGGGCTTGACAGTCACGGGTTACCCACTGCTGCTCTAGTCTGTAATAACAGATACTTATAGCTTAGCATGGGCCTTAACCTCCTGTCACATTTTGCACTAGGGTCCACGGGCCCCCTAGCTACACCACTGGTTATGGTCACGTGATACTTAATCCTTAGTTTAGGCTTCAAGCAGAAGAACATGTGGGCTGTTGGTTTACACAGATAAATATATGTAAGCTGAGATACGGGAACGTTCTCCTTAGTCAACTGCTGTCTGTAATTTCCAAAGAAGTTTTAACAATTTGTCCCTGAAAATAATCTTATTTTTTATAGTCAACAACTGCTCAGTCAAATGTCTTCTTTCTCTCTATATAACAAATGCAATTCTATAGGCTTTATAATGTTTCTTGAAGAAGAATGTTTCATATACAATATATTTACATGATAACCTCGGCCAATGAATGTAACGTGACCTCTGACCATTGAAGAAAGGGGGAAAGCTGAGATTATTTATAAAAATGAGGTCACGGACACATCAGTGTCTTGGAAATAAATATCATAATAACAGTGTAGTGCTGCTGTCATGGAGGTACCAATGACAGCGGGGATTCACGGGCAGGCAGCTATAGGGATCATGCTACGCTCTTCTGTGATTGGCTGCTGGGAAGTAATATCTCCCATCAGTCCTAGGCACACAGAAGGGGATATGTACCTCTGCTGAGCCTCCATGTCTAGCGGGAGAGGAGGGAGCAGAGTGAGCACTCGGCTGCGCACAGTGTGACAGGCGTGATCTGAGAGGGAGACGTTGGATATTGGTGAATGTAGTGTGAGCAGAGAACACTACAATTAATGGGACAACATGATCACACTTTCCAACATTTAGAATCACGAAAGTGGGACATAATAAGCTCCTCCCTATCATGCCCAAACCCTGCCCACAAATGGTCAATTTAAGGAAAAACCCCACCCACATTTAATTAAACTCTGCCTCTCTTGCGGCCTGTGAGTCAGGATATCCCACCAAAATCGGGAAAGGTGGGAGGTATACGAGAGGTCCAAAGGCCTCTGACGTTCCTCTACTAAGCAAGAGGTTTGAGTATTGAGGACCCTCAACTTGACTGTCATATCGAGAACAACACTAAGTGTATCAGGTACACTCTAGAGACTGCGACAAGATTCTAGAGGAGGTTTCCAAATACTTGGTTTAGGAAAAAAGCCTAAAAAGACAAAGCAAAAAAACTATTTGTGGTAATAATAATGATAAAAGAACAATGTGTATAAATGTAATAATGTATGATATATAAATAATATAGGATAAAGAACGAGGCAGAAATTAAGTTGTACATTAAAAAAACAGTTATGTTAACCTCTTACCAAATGAATATATTGTAATACCTCGTACAGTAATAGAATATTAATCTCCCCCTCACATTCAGTTTAATGAAAATAAATGACAATTAGTGCTACAGTTACTCACCCAGTGCTTCATATCACTCTTAGCAGCCAAGAAATGGTACAATATCACAATAAACTTATTTTTACTACATTCACAGAAACACCAGAGCCAAAACACATGTAAGAGCAATATACTTGAGCCAAAAGTAAAAACAATCATGGCAGACATTTTGTTAAAGCCAAAGTTCGTTAAAACTATAGCAGATTGCCACAAAAAATGGGTCTTGAACTGCAGACCGTGTTTTAGTTTGTTGAGGCAGGTGCCTAGATGCTGTTTCCTCTTTATAAACCAGAGATTTAGGGGGGTTTCCGGACAACTGTAATCTCCCCCTAATGGCACCACTGGGCAGGCTGCCTGGTCACACTATAACAGGGAATCTTTCAGCGATGGGTCCCCCTGTTATAGTGAGACACAATGAGTTCCCATGTGGAGGCTAGCTGCAACTAACTAATCAGAGCGACTGTTTTCACACTCTGACCAATCAGAATGGCTGTTCTCACACTCTGGCCAAGCAGAATGACTGTTCTCACACTCTGACCAATCAGAATGACTGTTCTCACACTCTGACCAATCAGAACGGCTTTTCTTACACTCTGACCAATCAAAACGGCTGTTCTCACACTCTAGCCAATTAGAGTGAAGCTGCTCTGCATTGATTAGTCGCTGATAGTCCCCCTGGCAAGTCAATTGTGGTGGGTCCACAAGGAGCAGGGCTGCGGGGCACATATGGATATTTTTCTAATCCCTGTGGATTAAACGCAGGAAGAAAGAAGAGAATCCCTTTGTAATTAGTACTCACTCACAAGATAGGAGGAGTTGAGCCTGGGAGGAGAGGTAATGGCAAATACAGGAAGATCATCATCATCATCATCATCATTTATTTATATAGCGCCAACATATTCCGTAGCGCTTTACAATTGGGGACAAACGTAATAAACTAATAAACAAACTGGGTAAAAGATACAACTGAGGTGAGAAGTTTTATATAGCGAGGTAACTGTGACCAAGAGCCCAAATACAAAATAGCTACTATTATTATTCATGTAATATCTGGTCACCTTCAATATATATTTCATAATCAGAATAACCTCACTGGAGAACTAAATTGCAGAATCTTCTGAATTCCATTTCTATATTTCCTGCAAAGAACGTGAAATAAGATAGTTCTATAATGAGACACAGAGCTATACAGTTATAATAGGTCACACAGTTTTACAACAATACTCCTGAGGGTAAATGTATCAAGCTGCGAGTTTCCAGTGGGTTTGAAAGTAGAGATGTTGCCTATAGCAACCAATCAGATTCTAGCTGTCATTTTGTAGAATGTACTAAATAAATGATAGCTAGAATCTGATTGTTCCACTTAAAATACTTATTTTTTAAATATTCCTATCCCTATTATGCTTAGAATAACATAATTAGTTGCCATTTTCGGACTGGCCATCTGGCCCTCCTTGCCAGAAGGGCCAATGGCTGTGTGGGCCGGTCCAGCTCCCAGCATTGCTCATACAGAAACAGGAGGGGTAGCAATGTTCTTGTCACTTTAAACAATTGACTGGAATTGATTGGAAATAAATGTTATTGAGGTTAATAATAATGTAGGGATAAAAAAAGAGCCAAATTAAGTGATTTTAGCAAAAATAAATAAAATTAGGGATTTTATAAAAAAATTGGGATCCAAAATCAAAACACGTGAGGGCGCTTTTGTCAAAACCAAAACAAAAAGTTAATCCAGATCCAAAACCAAATCCAAAACCAAAACACGAATTTAATCCAGATCCAAAACCAAGACACGAAGTTAATCCAGATCCAAAACCAAAACACAGAGGTCAGTGAACATCTCTACTTAAGAGGAAGACCCAATATATATTCTTCTTAAATAATATATATTAACAATCTGTACATATACGCTTCCATTGAGTAATAATGGGAGAATTGAAGGTTTTCAGTAAGTTTTATAACTATCATGATAACTGTTATGTGGGAGGTAGGACACAGAGCTGATCTACAGTGCAGCCATCTCTAACTGCCGTCTGCATGCACCAGTACAATACATAGCAGGTCAAAGCGGATCCTGTTCAGCCCCACTCACAGAATCATTTAATGTAGCTCCCATATGTTCATGGCCTGTCCTTTATGACATCATAAAAAGACACAGCTGGTATCTATGTCATAGATCTCTCCACTGGCCCAGGTTCAGCCATCTCCATCTGGTGTCAGTGCAGGAGCAGAGTCAAGAGTAAAAGACAAAACCACAGGAGCAGGTGACTGAGGACAGGTAATTAATCTGATTATTAATTACTGATAACTAGTAGGGTAGATCAGGGGTGTAACTAGACATTTTCAGACCCTATTACAGGATTCTTGTAAGGGATTCCATGCAGCACCCAAGGGTGAAAAAGACACATATAAGAGCCTTTGGTATGGAACCGCTTCTAGAAATCCTGCATTTGCCCCTGATAAGCGTGGTAATATCTTTATGACGTATGTGGAGATTGGCATAGCTACGGCCTGATTTAGAGGTTGACCGTACGTATAAAAATTTGGTTGCAAAAGTGCGGCCTTGTATATGTATTTTAAGACCTATCTATCTCAAGGTACATCCAAAACAGTAATACAAATGTGTAAACTTACGCTCAACTATAGCGTGGACATGCGGCTTAACTGATTGGTACTAAATAAGAAAGTTCCATTACTCTATTCATACACAATATAATGTAATGAAGTGTCATACACACAAAAGAGAATAATCTTTTAACAGTGCTATTGATCTATGCGAAAGTTGCATTTTCCATACAAAATGTAATTATGTTATATGGAAGACATTGTTCTGTCTATATTGTAGTGCTTTGGCTACATTGCTATTGTTTTTATTTGCCTTTAGTGTTTTGTCCTGTTTTTCTTTTTTTGTAATCGCTTATTGTATATCTCTGTATGGTGATGCGGACCCCTTGTGGTGCTTTACAAATAAAAGGTAATAATAATAATTATAATAATTATAATTAAATGCAAACCCCCCCCCCCCCCCCCCATCTGTCGTTTACTGCTTTATAAATCTAATGGAATTCATCTTTCCTGCAATAGTCCAAATAGAAATGACAAATAAGAAATCCAAATAGATAGACGCAATTTAACATAATATAGCTACAACACTAATTAATGTCATACTTGCCAACTCTCCCTGAATGTCAGGGAGTCTCCCTGAAATAGGGGTGATCTCCCTCACTCCCTGAAGAGTCTGGCATTCTCCCTGATGCTGAGCCGGTACAAGACGTGGTTGGCTTCGCCATCTGTGGCATGATAACACAGTTCAGAAATTGTGTCCTATGTCCATGTACTGATGCCTATGGAGGTGGCCATTTGCATGGAGACCAAGATTTAATAAAAGACTGACAGGTAAGACAACATGACTTCAGTGATGGAGACAGAAATGTAAAAGACACTTCAGTCTCTAGAGATTAATTAGCTGCTTTTTCTTTAACACATAGTTGCCTACTCTCCGAGAGACTCCTGCATTTCTCGGAGGCCTACCGGGCTCCCTGGAGAGCAGGGCAACCTCCCGGTTCTCACCCCCGCTATAGACAAGTGGTGGTGGGGGCTTAATGACGCAAATATTGCGTCATCTTAGCCCTACCCCCTGCTGTAATTGGCCAAAATAGTGACAATTATTTAGGGAATGGGGCCTAAATGATGCAATTCGTCAAGCTCCGCCCTCACATGCCCACCTCCCAGGGATCTCCCTGAAGCCAACGAGGAAAAGTTGGCAAGTATGATTAATGTAGTCCTATCAATACACAAATAGTCAATCAGAAGCAAATAGATTGTGTTGTTGGTGTCACCGTTGTCATCCTAACCTCAGGTACCCAAAAAATATATACCTGCACTCACCCTTCCCTACCACAAATTCTGGGGGAACTCTTTCAGGCTACTATCAGGAGACAGGCTCACCAAACATGAGCTGTTTCAGGAGCAGCACATGGACCACATGAGCAGATGACCCTTGGACAGGTGAATAATATATATTAATATAAATATGAATTACTGGTTACTGTCAGGCTGGACTCTCAGGGCCTGATACATTAAGGAGCATAAATGCTGGTTTGGGCTGTATTTTCAGTAAAATAACACTGCACATACCCGGAAACTAAGTATACAGCAAAGAACGCAGCAATGTCCAATTCATCTTCAAGCGCAAAGGACCCTTACTACAGCCAGCAATGTCAGTTGCGGAACGGTGAGGGGACTGGGTGTATGTACGTAGTCAATGTACAGTAAGTGTGTGTCAAGCTCGAGCGCACGCAGCAAGGTCCAATTCAAGCTTTGGGGATCTTAAAGGTACGTCTGGTGTAAATGAGGATTACTAGTGATGACGTCCGCGTGTGCAGCCAGAACATGTGTATGCATTCAGGAGCAACTGTAATAATGTATTTTATGTACAGTAGACATATATATATATATAACATGATCATACATGTATATTAAAGAAAATAAAATGTAAAAAAACTAACTTTCACTTTTAAATGTTATGTTATTAATGGCTAGATTATTAACTGGTGATATTAATTGAATGTTTTTTTTTTCCTGTGGGATCCTTTTGTGACTTTATATTCCACATATGTATCGGACGTATCCTGCAGTGTCTTGTCTGTTAGAACAGAGCGGACCTAGACCTGTATTCATCAACTGAAGTGTCTTCAGATACGCTCGTGTTGAATACGGATGTGAATATGCCCAGTATATGTGCATTTTAAAAAAAAGCGCACAATATGTTCGTTTTGCATTCTTTAACGAATCAGGCACTCAATGTTCTCTATATACATCTATAGCATCTATCAGGAACCTATTATCACACCTCTGTCTTTTTCCAGATAATACATCCTCATGAAACAAAACGTGACATCAACAGTGAACTAAAATACATCTCTGAACTATTGTGAGGTTATCTTTACTACAAATGTCAACTCAAGACAACTGTGAGGTCATCTGTACTATAATATATATACTCAAGAGAGAGTAAGATCACCTGCAATGCAATCTCCACCCACAGACACATGTGACCTGGATCCCATGTCATAGGTATTTCCATGGTAGAAGTTCGGTCATCTGCCTCTGACAGCAGGAGAGGAGCGAAGCTTGGAGCAGATGATCAACCACAGGAGCAGGTAATTAATATGAATATTAATTACTGGTAACTTTCAGGCTAGACTCTGTTTCTAGACCTGCAGAGGTGTGGTAATAGCTTCCAGGTATACTGTATATGGATGTATATATATATATATATATACTCAATATTTATATTTACTATGGCAGGATATCAGGAAAGATAGAAGGGGGAGCAGGAATAAGAATAAACAAAAAGGGTCAAGTAAATCAGGATAGACAGATGAAGTTCCAGGCATCTGGAAAGACAGTAGGGGAAGCAGGAATCGAGAATGACAGTAGGGGAAGCAGGAACCGAGAAAAAGTAGGAAGAGAATTCAGGAATTGGGAAGAACAGAAGGGGACACAGGAATCAGGAAAGACTGAAGGGCCATGCAGGATTCTGGAAGGACCGAAAGGGTTGCAGGAATCAGGAAAGACACAAGGAGACACAGAAATCGGAAAAGACAAAAGGGAAAAATAAATCATGAAAGACAGAAAGGCAATGCAGGACTCAGGAAAGGCAGAAGGTAAGGCAGGAATTGGGAAAGAAAGAAAGGGAAGCATAAAAAAGAAAACAAAAAGGGGTCAAATAAATCAGAAAAGACAGATGAAGTTCCAGGTATCTGGAAAGACAGTAGGGAAGCAGGAATTGAGAATGACAGTAGGGGAAGCAGGAACCGGGAAAAAGTAGGAAGAGACTTCATGAATCTGGAAGAACAGAAGGGGGCACAGGAATCAAGAAAGACTGAAGGGCCATGCAGGAATCTGGAAGGACAGAAAGAGACACAGAAATCAGAACAGAATAAAGGGGATAATTAAACTAGGAATGACAGAAGACAATGCGAGAATCGGTAAAGACAGAATGGGAAGCAGGGATCGGGAAAGAAAGGAAAGAATGCAGGAACCAGGAAGGACAGAATGGGATGCACAAATTGAGCACAACAGAAAGGGATGCAGACTTTGGAAAAGATAGAAGAGGAAGCAGGCATCTAAAAAGACATAAGAGGACATAGAAATCAGGAAAGACATAAGAGGACACAGGGGTTGGGAAAGAGACTGAAGGACACAGTTAATTTGAAAGACAGAAAGGGACACCGAATTCAGGAAAGACAGAAGACAATCCAGGAATCAGGAAAGACAGAAAAGGAAGCAGGACTCGGGAAAGACTTAAGGAGACACAGAAATTAGGTAAGACAGGATAGGACACAGAAATCAGAATACACTAAAGGGGGCAAATACATTAGAAAAGACTGAAGACAATGTAAAAAATGTGAAAAACAGAAGGCTACACAGAAATTGGGAAATACATCAGGTGACGTGGAAATCAGGAAAAATGGAATGGAAAAAAGGAATTTGGAAAGACAGAAGAAAATGCAGGAATTGGGAATGACAGAAAGTGAAGCAGGAATCCAAAGGGATGCAGACATTGAGAAAGACAGAAGGGTAAGCAGGAATCTGAAAAGACATAAGAGAACATAGAAAACAGGAAAGACATAAGGGGACACATGAATCAGGAAAGAGATAAAAGGACAGGAAATGTAAAAGAAAGAAAGTGACGCAGTACCTAATAGATTAACATCATGCTTTACTCATACATACTCATTTATTGTTATATGTTAATTGGCATTCATCATAAGTATCCAATCAGCTCACCATGTAGGAGTATATTTGTGATTTTTGTGTGAAACTTTTATCACGTCAATTATGCCCATTTTGCGTTCATCCCTATGTCAGGCCCAAAGTACTATATATACATCTATATCATATATCAGGAACCTATTATCACACCTCTGTCTTTTTCCAGGTGGGACATCCTCATGAAGCAAAAAACGAGATCAACAGCCAACTAAACTACATCTCTGAACTATAGTGAGGTTACCTTCACCCTGAATGTCAACTCAGGACAACTGTGAGGTCATCTGTACCATAACACATACACTCATAAGAGAGTGAGATCACCTGCACCGCAATCTCCACCCGCAGGGACTCCTGTGAACTGGATCCCATGTCATAGATATTTCCATGGTACAAGTTCTGTCATCTGCCTCTGACAGCAGGAGAGGAGCGAAGCTTGGAGCAGATGATCAACCACAGGAGCAGGTAATTAATATGAATATTAAATACTGGTAACTCTCAGGCTAGACTCTGTATCTAGACCTGCAGAGGTGAGGTAATAGCCGAATGATCGTCTGTCTCTGTTATATAAACTCTATTTTATCGGTATCACTCCATCAGTAGATGCTACTTTTGGCTGCCAGGTCCTTCAGTCTGATTTCTCTGTAAGCATTACTTCTCACCCTTTCGGATATTTTACTTATCTATAAGTAAAATAAGATATATTTTACTTAGTGTTAGATATAGCAAAATTGTCATAAAGTGTATGAATACTGTATGAAGGTAATGGTAAAATTGCTTAGAAGTTGATGAAAAGAGAATTAATTCAGATTTACACTGAAAAATTTGTTTGTATAGGAAAATAATATTAGGACAAAAGCCAAAATTAAACTTTCAATGCAATAAATTGGTAATAAAATGGTTTCAGAGTAATAAAGAGAAAATTAATCGCTGCTTGGTCAAGTGGTTTAGTTATTGATCTGTAACTTATGCAGTGATACTAATGACTCGGTGAAGTATTGTTAGACACGAGGGGGTAAATTTATCAAGCTGCGGGTTTTAAAAAATGGAGATGTTGCCTATAGCAACCAATCAGATTCTAGCTGTCATTTTGTAGAATGTACTAAATAAATGATAAATAGAATCTGATTGGTTGCTACAGGCAACATCTACACTTTTTCAAACCCGCAGCTCGATAAATTTACCCCGAGATCCTGACTCTCATACTGGATTCCCCGCTCTCTGTCTGACATGTGCTTGGAAAATGTGATGATTCTGATGAAACCCGTGGCGGGCGAGAGTATCCTCACTTATGCTATATCATCATCACCATTTATTTAGATATCGCCACTGATACCGCAGCGCTGTACAGAGAACTCATTCACATCAGTCCCTGTCCCATTGGAGTTTACAGTCTAAATTTCCTAGCACACAGACAGACTAAGGTCAATTTGATAGCAGCCAATTAACCTACCAGTATGTTTTTGGAGCATGTGTTGTAGCATGAGGTTTTCCTACAAATATATGAAGTAAAGTTTGCAGAAGGTACAGTACAAACCAATACAGTTTAGTTATTAGGAGACGGAAAAATCCTTTAAACCCTTCAAAAGTCTTATTAATACAGATCCACAAGTGTGATTATAGCAAAATTTATTGGTGCTTCTACAGAGGGGCAAACCATGGTTTCAGCAGCCACATATATATATATATATATATATATATATATATATATATATATATATATATATATATATATATATAAACACACAAACATGAAGTCTAGTACTACATATACTGTATTGTCATGGTAAAAGAGAGTCACTTATCATGTTGAATGATCAGAGAGTACTTTATTTTAACTTCAAACACAAATTAATTTGTCATGAAACAATCTGCCACGCAGATTAGATGGCTTCAGCCGGAGATACAATACTACACTTTGATTATAATTATCTTAGAGACATTTTCTCATATAGACAGAGAAATCGCTTTGGTTAATTCCACCATCAAAATCAATTTAACCCTTTTAATTAATTATCCCTTACGTTATTAAGCACATGCTATATTAAATTGACCTTGGTGACTCTGAGCTATAGTAGCACCAGTTACCAATATATATTTCATCATATTATATGGTATTATGTTTGATAATAGAAAAAACAATATGTTATTCTCTGAATTGCCTTACAAGAAGAACGTTATATTCCGCCATCTAGAGGCCAGATACAATGTTACACCTATGGGTTAAACTTGAAATTTTGTAAAGGATTTTGATTCTGGGTTAGAATTTCTTGTGCGTTTGTTCTTCATACATGACTGGTATCTCCACCGCCTGTCCCTAGAACACAAGACATAGTTTAAGAGTGTTAAACAATAAAACAGGCTGAGATTAAACAGCTTTCCATATTAAAATAGGTATTTCAAATGCACACACAACATATAGTGAGATGTGAAACAAGATTAAGGGGTAAATTTATCAAGCTGCGGGTTTGAAAAATGTGGAAATGTCGCCTATAGCAACCAATCAGATTTTAGCTGTCATTTTGTAGACTGTAGTAAATAAGCAACATCTAGAACATACTTACCAACTTGACAAAGTTGGTTTCCGGGAGAGGTGGACATGATGGGGGCGGGCCCCCAAAATTGGTGTCATTTTGGCCCCGCCCCCTGACGTAATGACGCAAACGCGTCGTTTGACACCGGGGGAGCAGGGCCAAACGCCGCGATTCACCGGGAATCGCGGCGTTTGGTAGCTAATTCTGCCCACTTCACTAGGAAGTGGGCACTTCCTAGTGAAGTGGGCAGATCCGGGATATTGCCACACTCGCTCGGGAGTCCGTGAGACTCTCGCAAAATGCGGGAGTCTCCCGGACATTACAGGAGAGTTGGCAAGTATGATCTAGAATCTGTTTAGTTGCTATAAGCAATATCTCCACTTTTTCAAACCCGCAGCTTGATAAATTTACCCCTAAGTCTATTAATTAAGAGCCAATATGCCCCCTCTATGGGTACAGCAGCATTAGTCAATTCATTAAGCTCATCTCAGGAGATTGTTGCATGTACTTTACAAAGGGATCCGACTGAATCTGGCTCAATGTTGGGCTGTCGGTGAATAAGATAAAGGCTTGGTGGAGGAAGTTTTTTTTCGGTGTGGCTCCGATAGCAGCCCCAGCCTGGTAAATTTCAGCGATATTTCATGTGTTGCTGAGACGGGAAGCCCACCCCTTTCTTACAGTAAAAGGTGCTGGGACCAGTAGAAGGGTGGAGGGGAGGGCCGGGGGTATGGGGTGGATAGTCCGTTCTTATGGAGTGGGGAGGGGAGTCGGGCAGCATTCCGGTTAGGATTTCCCAAACCCTTAAGAGTTTTTGTGCATATGTAGATCAATTATAAAAAAGAAAAAAAGAGGAAATGTGTTTGTTTACATGAACGGCACTGGTCCTATTGTATTTCACATAGATTGTGTTTTCCTGGATTTTCCACGCTTTATGTTCTTTCTGTCATATTTTGGTTTGTCACAGACAGCGAGTGGGAAAGCAAGGCATAGCAATTAGGGGGATCCGGTAAGCGGCGTGCAGAATCACTGTGACGGGATGACCTCACACCTGGGCCACCACAAGCGACGTGCCCGGTGCAAGTGACAGGTTGTATATGCCAAGAGGATGGGCCCTGGGGAAGGAGGAGTGTTGTGGTGCCTCCATGATAGGCAGAACACGCCCAGTGATCGGTTTTGGTAAATTTAAATAGGTGTTGCACACTGCTTTCTTTCCTGCCGCTGTTTAATTGGTAAATGTCCTATACCTGTCTTTAAGTCATTTCTTAAGTTAGCGTTTGGCTATGGGGTGCCAGCTGGTTTATGTCACAAAGCTGGGACGTGACTGAGTAGTGAAGAGTGAGACCTTGGTATTGGTTTAAGTATTGAATCCAGGAACAAGTGGAGGAGTTTCATACAGATTCAATCTTAGCTTATTGCCTTTATTAGCGGAGAATTCCACAGCTAAAATCTACAATGCTTGGACCATTAAGGGGCATCACAGGACCTGCTAGATTGTAGGATTGGTGGAAAACAGGTGATATTTTCGTATTTACATATCTAACCAAAGTTTTGGACGGATTTATCCTTCAATTGATCTTAATTGCAGTGTATAAATAAGGTGGGCGAGTATTTGTGGGCAGCAAGATGGCTCAGTGGTTGCACTGGAGTCATGAGTTTGATTTCCAACCATGGCCTTATACTCCGGTACTCCGGTTTTCTCCCACGTGTGTGTGTGTGTGTGTATGTCTGTGTGTGTATGTGAGGGAATTTAGACTGTAAGCTCTAATGGGGCAGGGACTGATGTGAATGAGTACTCTGTACAGCGCTGTTGAATTAGTGACGCTATATAGTTGATGATGATGATTCCTGTGCTACATGCAAAGGCAGCCAGTGTTTTCTCTGCATGCAAATAGATAAATGAATTTGCACCCCTCACATCACAATATGGCTTGTCCAGGAGCAAATTTTCTATTTTTTGCTTTGCTCTAAATGAGACTCTAGGGGCTAGATTTACGAAGCTGCGGGTTTGAAAAAGTGGGGTTGTTGCCTATAGCAACCAATTAGATTCTAGCTTTCATTTATTTAGTACCTTCTACAAAATGACAGCTAGAATCTGATTGGTTGCTATAGGCAACATCCCCACTTTTTCAAACCCGCAGCTTAGTAAATCTAGCCCTAGGTATCAAAATAAATGTGAAAATTCTGGGAACACATTTGGGATATATTGATGTGGTGCCACTAATTGTTATGATACCAAAGGAAAACCCAAATACAAAAATATAACATTTACTAGGAAAAAAAAAGTTATTGTTATTTAAGTAGCTCATAACAAAAAATATTAAAATGTGTGTGTCACAAAACTGCAAAATACTTAAAAGATTAGGACAAATAGAAAAATAAAAATAGTTGTTATGTTTAATATTACAGACCATCTGTTATTTGAAGGGTTTCATTCATAAATGAGAAAAAGTAAGCATTATAATGTTAAAATGGGCAGCACGGTGGCGTAGTGGTTAGCAATTCTGCCTTACAGCACTAGGCCTTATCTGTCCGGAGTTTGTATGTTCTCCCCGTGTTTGCGTGGGTTTCCTCCGGGTGCTCCAGTTTCCTCCCACACTCTAAAAACATACTAGTAGGTTAATTGGCTGCTAACAAATTGACCCTAGTCTGTGTGTGTCGGTTTCTGTCTGTCTGTGTGTGTTAGGGAATTTAGACTGTAAGCCCCAATAGGGCAGGCACTGATGTGAGTGAGTTCTCTGTGCAGAGCTGCGGAATTAGTGGCGCTATATAAATAGATGATGATGATGATAAAAAAATTAGTCTAAATCTCACAGGTGTCTGCCAAGGTGTAGAATTTGGTTCTGCATTGCCTCCTGCTGGTGATTAGTGATACTGCAGCACCTGTAGTTTTGTATAACAGCAACTATGTGCCACAATATTAAATCATTCCTTAGGAAGAAATAACAGCACAGCCAACACTGGTCTCAAGGCAATAACCCCTATGCAGGTTCTAATGTAAGGAAATATTCACATCAAAATGCTCTCTCTATGGTAGAAACTCCCACCATTAACCTGCTGTAGAATACATACTCTTTTTTGTTGTCATGGTAACTCTGAGCCCCAGTCAGGTAATAATTAGCAGATGCGTCCCATCTCAGGTACTGATCAAAGTCATTGACGTAGTCGCTCCACGTGCAGTATTGTGCAACCTCCATCTCTCCTTTACAGCAATAAAACTTCCACCTAGAAAATAGCATATTGGGAATTCATGTTTTAAAATAGCACTAGCCACTGATTGTTTTAATTCATCTTAGTGGTTTGTTCATTATCTCTAAATTAGCCTTATTTACAGGTATGGTCTGCAGTGCCTAGTTAATTCCAGCAGGTGGCACTGTTTCTTTAGTGGTATATGAAGAGACTTGGTTGATATCTTATAGTTCGCTATAGATATCAGTAGCAAATACCTGCAGTCTGTAACTATCTCAGCTATGGGAGGTGATTTTTTTATTTAAATGGTCATTTTGCCTTTAAATAGACCCCCAAAAAGGTATTTTGTATGAGCTTCTGTGAGTTTTCTGGCTTTCTATGTTTTCAAAATGTGGTAATTACGGCAGAAAACTTCATCTACCGTCATGCATTGCATACATTACAGTAATGTAACCAATATCTTTGCATACACTGTGACATCACCATGCTACTGTTACGAGCCGCAGTGGTGCTCAGCTGCATCCCGGCCGTCTCCATGACGACCAGGACATCACTTCTGGTATTCTCCCTGGCCGTTGCTAAGGCAACGGTCGGGACGCTATCCTTTCTAGCGCCAACTCCTGGCATCGGGTGCAGCCGGGCGGGTGCGCATCTGTCTAAATTTATCATTATTCACTTGGGGGCATATTACCTCCTCCTGGGCTCCCCTGCTCCCATTGACCAACCTGTGTATAACCGGCAGGAAGGGCTTAGCCTCCTTGCCGGTTATAGCGCTCAGTTACCTGTCTGCTTGCCAGCTCCTGTTGCTTGTGAAACCTTTGGATTGATTACAGTGTATGACCTTTTGCCTGGAACCTGGACCTTGATTATTTGCTTATTGCCCTGACTTTTGCCTTGTTACCCGGACCTCCATTGATTGCTGCCAGCCCTGACCGTTTGCCCGTACCTGACCACTTTTCCTGCTTAAGACCCTAAGATCTTTGGCTTGCCCCTTACTCCGCTTGTACCGCTATCTAGGGCGGCAGTATGTTCATAAGCTTGTACTACATTGAGTTTAAGTCCTGGGGGCATCTGAGTACCTGTGAGCATATTCAGCTCTACGGGAAAGGCGGTTGCTATAGGTGAAGACCTCTACAACTGGTTCTACAAGCTCATGATAATACTGTCAGCCGTAACAGCTACCTCAATGGTTATTGTTTAATTCCTGTACAGGACAGTTGCAGAAAAGGGTACAGAATAGGGTTTAAAATAGGAAGTAGAAGGACGGTCAATTTGTGGCTTAAAAGCAGTATCGGTTATTCAGGGCAGCTAAACGAAGTAATATTATTCCACATGTGGTCAGTTAGTGCTGGATCTTCCACACTAAAGCTCAGTAATACCACGTTGTGTTGACAAATATGTATGTTTGGGATTTACAGATTTAATGGAAGCGACTTGTCTAAAAACAGACATGTCATTTAATTGTTTAAAGCTTATTGTTGTTCATTAGCTTTATGAATGTATTGTTACTTTACTGATTTACCTCCTGTCCTCTTTCTTATTGTCATGGTAGCTCTCCATGCCGCTCAGAACAGCTCCAAATGGACAGACAAAGGTAAACTCTTGGTCTAAGTCATTGACGTAGCCTGTCCAGGTACAAGACATTGGATTGTTATAGGTGTTCTGGCAGCCAAAGTCCCAGATGCGATCCTCACGTTTATTGTCATGGATGCTGGAGAATGGTAAAGAATGAGATCAGTACATGCTTAGGGATACCTGTCTTGCTTTGGCCGTACATCAATAAATAATTAAAATGGCTGGCAAAGTTTTGGCTGTCAAGGGACAGGGCTAATCGCAGAGTGTTGACAGGTAACATCAAATTTGTAAAATATTTCTTTCCAGCCAGTCTTTCAATTGCTGTAAGTAGACAGAACTAACCGTCAGCCAATTGCTTTCTATACATAGCAATTGGACATCTGAGGGTTCAAATGAGGTTCTACGTTACAAACAAAATCAAACAGTCACAAGACAATAAATATAATCAAGATCTAAGACAGCAGTATGTTTATAACATGTAGATATAGTTGAATATGCAGAATTACAGAAAGGTTAGATCTGCAATTTAGTCTGAAAAGGCTGCACTCTGCAAAATATGAATCATTAGGTTGTGATGAGATGGGGGTATCAGGACATTGAAACCATTTAATGTGTACCCGCCATCTGCCCACAGTTGAGGCAGCCATATTGCAGGCTGAACCAATCACTTTGTTTCATACCTTAGTGATGTCACTAGTTCTTAGTGCAGTGATTGGCTGCATTCTGACAGATATTGGTTCACCCCATAGAATGGCTGCCTCCATTGGCTGTAGATGAGGATACAGTTTAATATCTGGAATATATTATTTATTACCTCGTAATTGAGCTAATGCTCTGGTGGTTTTGGCATGTGTATGTGAAAGGTTGATCATAATCATTGACCCATCTTTCTAAAGGAAAGAAAATATAAATATATATTATAAACATGATGTGACACAGAATACACACAAGCCTCTATGTTTTGATAAGTAAAGGGTACTACAGAAATCTGGAAGATAGTAGTGAAAGTCATACAGTAATATAAATTCTTACTGATATGTGAGTGACCGAGAGAGAAATGATCAGAGCTCAGGGTGAGAAGTTGTGTAGTAGAACAATGCTGGAAGGTGCAGTACAGAAGTGTGGACTATAGGATTATCCATGTGGATGGCGTCTACTATGAGTTATAGCAGCCAGGAATTGAGTTCACAGATGGAAAGGAAAGAGAAGAAGCTGCCTCCAAATTAGAGATGATCACTGACCCCCGTGTTTTAGTTTTGTATTCGGTTTTGGATATGGATTACCTTCGTGTTTTGGTTTTGGTTTTGTTTGGTTTTGTTTTGCTATTTTTGGAAAAAATACAATTTTTTTGGTCTAAAATAACCTAATTTGGTGCTCCACCAGTTTCTTGGATAAGTAAGGTAATTCTAAAGCTAATAAATTATGAAAAAACAGTTTAATCCCTGATATGCCGTCCTTAATGCGAACACTTGCCTGCAAATTATACAGTCAAACCTGGTTGTCTTCCTCTCCATCTTTGATTATTGGCAATGTAGCCACCGTCTTTGGGTGTATATTACACCCTACACTTGTAGTTGAATATTAAAGAGGCAGCCTGCACAGACTGTGGAGCTAGAAAGTAAAATTAAATGGACCACAGTACTTTGGTGGCTATCTATGCCCCCCCCCCCCGCCCTCCACTTGTAGTTGAATATAAAAAAAGCAGCCTGCACAGACTGTGGAGCTAGAAAGTAAAATTAAATGGACCCCAGTACTTTGGTGGCTATCTAAGCCCCCCCCCGCCCTCCACTTGTAGTTGAATATAAAAAAAGCAGCCTGCACAGACTGTGGAGCTAGAAAGTAAAATTAAATGGACCATGGTACTTTGGTGGCTATCTAAGCCCCCCCCCCGCCCTCCACTTGTAGTTGAATATAAAAAAAGCAGCCTGCATAGACTGTAGAACTAGAAATTTGAATATACAAAGAAATGGACAAAGGCAGTTTGGTATCTGTCTGCATCAGACCCCTCCCCCTATCCATGTGTAGTAAAATAGGAAAAAAAGCAGCCTGCATAGACTGTAAAACTAGAAATTTGAATATACAAAGAAATGGACAAAGGCAGTTTGGTATCTGTCTGCATCAAACCCCCCCCCCTTCCCCACGATGTGTAGTAAAATAGGAAAAAAAGCAGCCTGCATAGACTGTAGAACTAGAAATTTGAATATACAAAGAAATAGACAAAGGCAGTTTGGTATCTGTCTGCATCAAACCCCCCCTTCCCCACCATGTGTAGTAAAATAGAAAAAAAAGCAGCCTGCATAGACTGTAGAACTAAAAATTTGAATATACAAAGAAATGGACAAAGGCAGTTTGGTATCTGTCTGCATCAGATCCCCTCTCCACTAGGAATAAAATAGAAAACTATTCAGCCGTTATATAATCTAGAATATAAATAGAAATTGAGAAAGGCAATTTGGTATCTGTTTGCATCATAATCATCAACATCCTCATTAGCGCCCTCGTCACCTCCATAAATCTCCCCCTCATCCTCTTCTATTTCCAAAGTGGCATCCTCAATTTGTGTATCACCGGCTACACTCGGGTTGTTCAGGCACACATCAGCAGAACTGCTGAAAGGGCCCTTCTTTATGGGTACACTAACAGAATGCTCACGATTAGACATACCACTGTTGGATGGACTCTCCACAGGGATCGGTGTAATTTCTGATTCAGAGCAAACATTATCCTCCAATGCCTTACTGTTATCTTGCAGCTCGGTTTTGACGCGTAACAGTAGTTGTGCACCACTTGTAGGCTCGGTAACATTTTTGGATCTGCCACTAATAGCCAAAGGTGAAGGCCTCATTCTCTCTTTGCCACTGCGTGTGTAGAATGGCATGTTGGCAAAAAATTTTTTATCGGCACTTTACTTTTGCTCAGTAACACTTCTTTTTCGCTTCAACACAGTAAATTTTTTTGGGGTTTTTGTTTTTTGCACTGATTTGGAAACACTCTGTTGTTTGACATCACCTTGGCCAGATGACGTAATGGGAACACTAACATCAGGACTGGTGACAGAACCTGGTTGCTCATTCTGATCATATGTGGACTGCTTTGAATCCATTCTGAGCGCAAAGCACTTGTGGTGGTAAAAATTATTTAGTAAGAATGCTGCTGACAGATATGACTTTTGACAGCCAGAAATATTTATGCACAATTATGGGGGACTCCCCAAAAGCACTGAGGAGTGCTAAAAATTAGTTGGTAGATACTGCTGACAGATATGACTTTTTACAGCCAGAAATATTTATGCACAATTAGGGAGGACACCCCAAAAGCACTGGGGAGTGCTAAAAATTAGTTGGTAGATACTGCTAACAGATATGACTTTTGACAGCCAGAAATATTTATGCACAATTAGGGAGGACACCCCAAAAGCACTGGGGAGTGCTAAAAATTAGTTGGTAGATACTGCTGACAGATATGACTTTTTCCAGCCAGAAATATTTATGCACAATTAGGGAGGACACCCCAAAAGCACTGGGGAGTGCTAAAAATTAGTTGATAGATACTGCTAACAGATATGACTTTTGACAGCCAGAAATATTTAGGCACAATTATGGGGGACACGCCAAAAGCGCTGAGGAGTGCCAAATATTAAAAAATAAAATAAACCTCTATCCTCCTCTCTTCTCAAGCGATTTTTGTTAGAGCAATTGCAAGAAGAATATTGGATTCTCTGTCCCTGCTCTAATCAGCCTGTGACTACACCCTGCTCTCTCCCTCTGTCAAATGGCGATGGATTGCTGTGGAGGCGTGTATTTATAATGTTGTAATATTGCGAGAACCGAGCCCCGAGATCCGACGACGTCACAATGACGTTCGGTCTAGATTTGGATTCGGAGCGGGCGGGAGAGTACCGAGCTACTCAGCTCTGTACTCAGATAGGCAAAGTTCGGGTGGGTTCGGTTCTCGGGGAACCGGACCCGCCCATCTCTACTCCAAATATACAGAGTAAGCTGAATGCAGGAATGTGGACAGTACAAAGACTTAGTGGTTAGCACTTCTGCCTCACAGCACTGGGGTCATGAGTTCGACTCCCGACCATGGCCTTATCTGTGAGGATTTTGTATGTTCTCCCTGTGTTTGCGTGGGTTTCCTCCTGGTGCTCCGGTTTTCTTCCACAATCCAAAAACATACTGGTAGGTTAATTGGCTGCTAACAAAATTGACCCTAGTCTTTCTCTCTCTGTCTGTGTGTGTATGTTAGGGAATTTAGACTGTAAGCTCCAATGGGGCAGGGACTGATGTGAATGAGTTCTCTGTACAGCGCTGCAGAATTTGTGGCGCTATATAAATAAGTAGAGTAAACCAGTATGCTTTGAGATTCTATATATCCATCCAACATATTCTCTATATTTATCCAAAGGATGCTAATATCTGTATAAAGCGTGAGTTGTGATGTCATCGCTTATAATTAGTGAGTTGTGATGTCATCGCTTATAATTAGTGAGTTGTGATGTCACCACTGGGCATTAAGAAAACGTGTGCAAAATAGGGAAAAAATGTATCCCCTACTGTAAATAACTGTGAATATTAGATCCATGACGTGTATAAAGCTCTCTGACTATGGCCTTGACTTATAATATCCTTATAATTTACAGATACACTAGCCCATATATATTTGTAGAAGTCTTTGTTACCTTCAGGTGCTGCATACGCTGCAGTGATCATCATTAGCAGAGGTAGTATCACCTTCATGATGAGAGGATCTGAGCAGTCTCGATCTGAATGTGGTGTAGACTCTGTCTTGGTGTTGTTGGGTTATGTGACAGTCTGTGTTCCATGTGGTTTTATACAGGATGGTGACGGAGTCTTATTACACATTAACCAGTCGTACTTTTGATATCACTACTAATAACAACATTAGGCAAAGAATCAAGGTTACAAATGTCGCTATTACTAATCCTGTGCTCTATTTATGGTTTCCCGTAAAGTTATATGACCATTGTAGAATTCTTTTGTGGTGAAGGCAGAGATTAAATATGCATAACAGGTCTAAAGGATATATTTTGTAACTAAAGGGGCTTTACGTATTTCCGAATTGTACATGTATACCAAAAATGAGTATGCATATGTCCGTATGCAGATTTTGTTACATCTTACATGACTCCTTATGCTCGGAGAGGTCTAGCAGGAGAGTGGAGGGGTGGGCAAGCATAGACAAAGTACAGTACAGTATAGTATGGGTGTGTTCCTTTGGAGGTGATGGAGGCTGGTGCAAGGAGACACAATCAGTGACAGAACTACCATTGGTGCAGCCGTACAGTGCACCGGGCCAATGGATATAATGGGGCCCGCTACATGGCAGATATAGAGGGTCAGGGGCCCTGATTTCCTCCTCCCCGCCTGCCTGCACAGGGGCCCACAGCTCGCTAGTTTTGTCTCTAGACACAATGATGATGCTAACGATCTGCAGCATTCAGAGCCGCAACCAGGCAGGTGCGGGGGATGCCATCGCCCAGGGCGCAGTCCCAAGGGTGCGCAGTGGCCGCCCGCACCTGCCTTTGTGAGGAGACTGAAAAATAAAGAAAATAACAGACCTCAGAATCAGACTGCCGACCACCCGGCACATCCAAAATGGCGGCCGGTACCTGGCTCCACCCCCTTCTGAACTCTGCCCTCTGCCCCTCAGCGTCTGACATCATGACGTTGCAGAGAAGCAGAGAGGAGCAGAGAGGAGCTAGTCATCGACGGCTGGACAGGAAGAAAGATGAAAAAGGTAAGCTTCAAAGGGGGGGGGGAGGGGGATGTGTGCTGCTATTAATGTAGGGGAGGGGGGATGTATGCTGCTATTATGGAGGGGAGGGGGAAATGTATGCTGCTATTATGGAGGGGAGGCAGGGGCAAACACAGGATTTATAGAGGGGGGTTTCCACACCACACCATCAGTGGGGGTGACCAGCATGCATGGGGGCGTGGCTATAATTGTAGACAGTGCTTGGCTGCTCTCCAACTCTTCCTATCCCCTTAATATACATAGGCAATGCTGCATGCACTACTGTTAGGTGTACACAGCTCTCCCTTTTCAGAGCCGTGTGAAGCAGGGGGAAGGGTCCAACCACCTCATTTATACAGTGCCCCAGGCTTGGATGGGGGTTTCCAGGCACTAGGAAACCCCCCTGGTTTGCCTATGGGAATGTGTGCTGCTATTATGGAGGGATGGAATGTATGCTGCTATTATGGAGGGGAGGGGTGGAATGTATGCTGCTTTTATGGAGAGAGGGGGGAATGTGTGCTGCTATTATGGAGGGGAGGGGGGAATGTGTGCTGCTATTATGGAGGGAGGAGGGAATGTGGGCTGCTATTATGGAGGGAGGAGGGAATGTGGGCTGCTATTATGGAGGGGAGGGGGGAATTGTATGTGTCACGAATCCGAATGATATTTAGTGGATCTCTTGTAGCTGCCAAAGGGTAGAGCTCATTCAGGGGCATGGAGTCTAACGAGTATGAGGTTTTCGTCAGTGACCCCCGCAAGAGGGTATGGATTTCGCTGCGCCTATCCCGCAGGTCGCGGTTCCCTGAATGAGTGTTGGCAGAGTAAATAGTGGAGCTTGATACAGCGGATTGGTAACGGCCAGTCAGAGAGACACTGAAGGTAATGACGATAGGGTCAGTCTCATAGGAATGAAAAGTAACAATGGTGTAGCGGGAAGTAGCAATGGAGTGGCAAAACTGTAAGTAGTAACTGGAAACAACAGCAGGAGAGTCCTTGGTTCAGCGGTAGTACAAATGGGAGCAATGCTGAGATAGAATAGCTGAGATGTAGATGGCACGTCAGGACAACTGCAGGTGGATACTGATACAGCGGCAGTTGAATTAGAGCAATAGCGGAGTAGAACTAGCTGATCCGTAGTTGGTAACTCAGAGCAACAGCAGGTGAATTACTGGTACAGCGGCAGTTCAATACAGGCAGTAATGGAGTGGAACTTGGCTGATCCGTAGATGGTAACTCAGAGCAACTGCAGGTGAATTACTGGTACAGCTGCAGTTCAACAAAAGCAGTAACGGAGTAGAACTTAGCTAATCCGTAGATGGTAACCCAAAGCATAGCAGGTGAATCACTGACACAGCAGCAGTTCAAACAGAGGCAGTAATGGAGTTGATCTTAGCTGATCCGTAGATGGTGATTCAGAGCAACGGGTAAGTTACCGGTACAGCGGCAGTTCAAATATAGAAGCAGTAGTGGAGTCGAACTTAGCTGATCCGTGGATGGTGATTCAGAGCAACGGGGGAGTTACTGGTACAGCAGCAGTTCAAATATAGAAGTAGTAGTGGAGTAGAACTTAGCTGATCCATAGATGGTGATTCAGAGCAGCAGCAGGTGAGTACAGGTGCAGCAAGCAGTTCTATTAGCGGCAGCGGCAGAGAGGAGTTCAGCTGATCCAGGACGTTCGTACAAAGCAACAACAGGTGAGTCAGACCGAAGGAAGCCAGATCCTTACTAGGAGTGAGTAACTCGAAGAACAGGCATCGTACAGAGGAAAATGAGAGGTTTAAATAGTGCTCCAAAATGCTAGAACCAATGGGATCAGGTAGGAGGTCATAAGAGAGAGTAATTGGTAGCACATGCGCAGAACAAGATACTAGATGGTGGATGTTGATCCGATAATGAAGTTAGTACACCCTGATCACCGCTTACAGGAGGAAGGTAACAACGTCGGTACCTGTCCGCAGGGCCGGCATGTGACAGTATTCTGCTATTATAGAGGGGAGGGGGGAATGTATGCTGCTATTATGGAGGAGGGGGGGATGTATGCTGCTATTATGGAGGGGGGGATGTATGCTGCTATTATGGAGGGGAGGGGGGAATGTATGCTGCTATTATGAAGGGGGGGGTTGTATGCTGCTATTGTGGAGGGCAGGGGGGAATGTATGCTGCTATTATGGAGGAGAGGGGGGAATGTATGCTGCCATTATGGAGGAGAGGGGGGAATGTGTGCTGCTATTATGGAGGGGGGGCATGTATGCTGCTATTATGGAGGGGAGGGGGGAATGTATGCTGCTATTATGGAGGAGAGGGGGGAATGTGTGCTGCTATTATGGAGGAGAGGTGGGAATGTATGCTGCTATTATGGAGGAGAGGGGGGAATGTATGCTGCTATTATGGAGGGGGGGCATGTATGCTGCTATTATGGATAAAGGGGGGAATGTGTGCTGCTATTATGGAGGGGGGGCATGTATGCTGCTATTATGGAGGAGGGGGATGTAAGCTACTATTATGGAGGGGGTATGTGTGCTGCTTGCTGCTATGCTTTATGAGGGAAGGGGGGGGGGTATGCTGCCATAATGTGTGAGGGAAGGGGGGATGTATTAATATAATGTGTGAAATGAGGGTAGGGAGATTGCGTGTCTTAGTACATGGGTGGGAGGTAGGCTATTAGTCTAATGGTGATGTTTAGGTGGGGGCTAATTATTTAATGGGTACTATTTTATTTGTGGGGTGCTGGGGGATCAATTTAATTTATTGATGGGGCTTTTTAATTTAATAGTGGGGTCTATTAATTTAAGGTGAGGTGACAGGACCTTTAATTTAATGCTGGGGTGGTTTGGGGCTAATAATTAACTGTGGGGCTGAGTTTGGTAAGGAGGGCTATTTATTAAATGTAAATATAAATTATTTAATTCCGGGGATGGTTGTGGGAAATGGTTATATTTATTAAATGTAAATTCTATTTAATTTATTGCTGGGGCTGTTTGGAGGGAGGGAAATATGTTTATTTATTAAATAGGAATACTATTATTTTAATGTTGGGGCTAATTATTAGTTTTCGAAATTTCATGCACCAATTTTTCTTTTCAAAATAGGGTCCCCAACATTCCAGGATCCAGATACTTCCTATGCACTGAAGCTATGCTGGGCTGTCCCTGGATATCTTATGGTAAGTAATTTTTCAGAAACTACAGTTACACACACTGAGCATGCACACACAGATACAGATACTGGGCATACATGCATTGGTACATACACTGGACACACATACAGGGACAGACACTCTGGACACACACATATACAGTCTATTGATGATACTGAAGAAGATAATGATGGGATTTAATGAATATGAATGAAATAAATTTATGATGTGGGGATTAATGATTAAACTGGATGAGTGAGTTAATGTTGATAGGGGTTTTATGACGATCCTGGAGTTAAGAATTTTGAAGAGGGGTTCATTCATGATTAGGGGGGTGGTATTGCGAGGTAGTCACAAAAATGCTCTTTGTATAATATGGGGCCACTAGGATGGTATCTGTAATGCAGTCACATGAATGCTCTCTGTATTGTATGGTGGTCAAAGCAATGCTCTTTTTATTGTATGGCTTGTTATGCACGTTTTGTCGCTATCCAATAACGATTGTCGAATCTTGATTTGTGTTTCCAACGCACAAATATTTATTCTCAAAAGGTAGCAGAATAATTCAAGCAAAATAATAATAAGTACAGCCGTTACTTATCGCAGGCGCTCTGGATCCAGTGAACAGTCATTCAGGTCTGAAGTCTGTGATCAAAGATGACTGCTCACTAGATGAAGAGCTCCTGCTTATATGCAGTCAAAAATACAGTGAAACAATGCAGATGACGTGGCTTGCTTCTATTGGTCCAGGTTTCAGGAGGGTCCAGGGTGTTGCAGATCATAGGCTAGTTCAAACCAAAATATCCAAAGGTGGGGGTCATCTCTCCAGGGGATGTGCTCCGACTTTCCCGCCAAGAATCCAGTCTCAACTAGTCTATTAGCATTTTATAATCAGTATCACTTTAAAGGTTTATTCCCTAACATCAATAACTAGAGTAGGCAAAGTGCGATCTCTTCGCCGAATGAACCGGACAGCTGCTGATGAATAGGGCATTAAAATGATATCAGACATGACACATTTCCTTTAACCTGAACCATATGTTTTACTAACAAGCGTATAACTTATAATATTAAACATGAATACTACTATATTTCGACATAAATAACTATATGTTGCAACTACAATTAATGTGTACTATTTACAAATGTTCGTATTTGTGCGAATGTGTGTAAATGTGTAAAAAACGTTATTGCCACGTGTTGCGGCTGCGTACGCCCTTCCACGCCGTAGCTTGCTCTACGCATCTTTTCAGAAAAAGACAACCAAGTTTGCTCGATATTAATTGAAATGACTATCCAATTTGCTGACTTCGACAGGCGGTCATAGGAATGCTCTCTGTATAGTATGGCGCTCAGAGAAATGCTCTCTGTATAGTATGGCGGTCATAGGAATGCTCTCTGTATATATATACACATATATATATATATATATATGAAAAGATATACAGCAATAAACAATTGGCGCAAACAACAGTATTGTATATGTATGGTATGTCAAGTGAGTCCACAAAAACACCTCTTCCACGTATGGAGGCAGCCTTCCTTGAAATGGGTGGTAAGTCCAGAATAAATATATAGGTATAGTGCAGGAATCGCCGCTCAAGGTGTGACAGTATTGGATAATAAGCCAAAGTTCAGTGGAAATATAAGTCATAAATAGATAGATCTTTCAAGATTTTGGATAGTCCTCTTGGACCAAGGTTATAAGTCCATTTTTGTATATATGTAAAAGACAGAAAACAGAAAAATCAGAGGACTAGTGTGTGTTTGTGATAGCCTATCACCATAGTAAACACACCAGAAAATTAATAAATTAGCTTATCTGCATAGACTGCTCTTATTCAGAGGCAGGAACCGTTTAGCTCTGTAGCAGCTTCCAATATGATAATATAACCAGCTTCCCCGGTATCACGATGTTTCTCCGAAAGTCTGCATAATCAGCACATCTGTATGTCTGTTCCTCAGTCATACACCAGTCACAAAACCTCTCCTCCACTCATCAGATATGGGGAAACAAGATAATGTACCATATGGTGTAGTATTTCAAAAACAGATATTTTAATTATCAAATCATATAGAATGTGCACTCACAATAAATCAATCAAAAACAAGCTTATCTGTTGTACAGGTTACACTGATTGCTGTAAAACCAGCCCCTCGGGTGTACACAGGAACTTCCCACAGTCTCCACACAGAAAACTCGATGGTTAGATAATCCAGGTAAACTCAGGACAGGGATGTACAGTCAGTGGAAGGGCCTCAACGCGTTTCGTCTAATGACTTCTTCAGGAGGAATGTAAAGGTATATCCGGTGTAAATTGGCATATACAGCAAAGCAGAGTGTTGCATAAACATGGTATATCTCCTACCTATGGTCTAACACAGTATCCTAGTGGGACTTATACAGAGTCAGTATAAAAGTATAAAATATGATAAGACACCAAAATCAGATAAAAGACATAAAAGGCACAAAAGAAGCAAAATCATCATAAAAGCGTAATCATCATAAGAACGGACCCCCATAGTGTGATGGTGATAAGGTGGCACAGTGTGATAAAGATGGCTCCATGGCACAGTGTGATGAGGGGGCAGTGTGATACAGATGGTACCATTAAAATTATGTTTCAATTTGTTTCAATGAGTTTTATTTTAATAACCAATTAATTTTTTATAGAGCTAGCATGTGACAGCTGCATTTAAAGTACTTTGATTCTATGGAGGCTCATTACATAAAAATCCTTGCAAAGCCAGAATGTGAAGAACGGGGAGGGAGGGGGTTTCAGTGCGGTCTAGAACTTGTAAAGCGCTAACCACGCCCCCACAGTAGGTTGACCACGCCCACTTGCCGATTTATACTCCCACTTAGATGGGGGGGCGCCGGTACCCTGTCTCGCCCCGAGGCACTAAAATGTTTAGTTACAGCACTGGCAGCACTAGTTAGCAACTTCTGATTGGCTGATTGTGTCTTGGCCCTTGCTGCAGCCCTCTATTCACATTGCTGAAATTATATTTAAATTTGGACTGCGGCAGGAAAGAAGATTCTCATTTGAATTTTTAACTTCAATAGTATTTTTTATTTATTCTTTCAAGTTTAAGGGATACAGAAAAAAAATAAAGGGTAGGAGGAGGGGAGGACCAGAATTTTTTTTTAAAATTTACGGTACTTAGTACAATATGGACTATCAAGTCAGTAGGTCAGTAATACAGCAAATAAAATACTAGTAACATCAAGGAGGTCACAATCCCAGTGGGATATTCTCGTTATAAGAGACTATGTAGATTCGGGCAAGGGTTCATTCAAGGTGAACTGTGAAAGGGGTAGCACCGATTCGGCTCGAGCTCTAATTGCCCCCTCACCCTCATTTGACTTTTTAAAGGGAAGCAAAACAGATGTTTGTATTTAATTATACTGTCTTATGTCTTCCTAGGAATTAATGATTGAAAGCATTGTGTTTGTTTTTATATCTTTAAAATATCTTTAAAATATGAACAAAGAACCATTTATGTTTGCACAACAGTGGGAGCAAAACAGTTTGTAACACCTGTTACACTAAAAGATAAGATTTTAAAATAAAAACACCTATTGATCTTTTACGCTGGGACATTATGAATAAGTAGGGTGTCTCTATTACACTTAGACATCACCATGGTTAAATATATCACATCATATCTATGTTTAAATTTACAAACAAATAACCTAAAATACCAGTAGTACCCTTAATATATAACGATACCCCAAAAAATGCAAAAACTATTTACATTTCTTGTGGAGCATTAAAGGATTGTGGCATTTTGTTGTGGAGGGTTCTTAAAAGTAAATATATACATGGAAATTGAAGTAAGATGTGTAATCCTGGTTGAGTACGATGTCAGGTCAGATGGTTTATGGTTTTCAAAATAAAGCACATAATTTGAGAAGACGAGCAATCCTTGTCTGTGTTTCAACAACCTATAATGGTGATTACATAGTAAATATTTAACTATTACAATGTTCGGCTGAAGGAGGAGGGAGATGCAAGGGTTAAACCAGTTTATAAGCAACTAATAGTCAAACTGTGAAGTATGTGCATTACATTGTACAAGACACGTTTGGGAAACAACTTTACTTTTTTAGTCATAAAAATATTTTGAAAAGGTCAATGTTATCAAGTAATAAGTTTTGAAAACTATTCAAATCCCAGCACTTTTAGCACTTCACCTCCCATCTGAGATCTCGGAGAGAGGAGGAAATTATTTTTGTTAAGTATGGATTAATTTTGCCTAGGACAGGGGGATGTATAGACCAGACATAATTTTATGTTGGTCCTCTGTGAAGACTGAGCAAACTCAGGAGGTTGTACCTGCCACCTCCACCTGGTTTCTGAAATTTTAGGACCTTTCCAGATCTGGTCTCACCCACAATGAGAACATGCCACATATCTCTTGCCAATCGGTCACACCTCCAAGCTCTTGTATTGTGAAAGGATTATCACTCCTCAATTAGATTGTCAGGTTAATTCTCGGAGAAGGTAAAGGAATTATGGGGAACATACCTCAATTGCTGAACTGTAGGCTATTTCACTGTCTTGAGAGAAAAACTGGATGTAACCAGGATACAAAAAGTAGGAGGCCCAGGTGCACAGCTTCATCAGAGGATAAGTACATCAGAGTCCGGCTTCCTTAAATAGTACACACCAAATACAAGTGTTATCTGCAGCAGTAAAAGATGACTCCAGGATGATGGCCTTATAGGCAGCGTTACAAAGATAAAACCATATTTGAAACTGGCAAATAGAGAAAAAGGGCAAGGTGTGGCAGGGTGTGGCTGAAGGAGGGCATGGTGTGGCTGGGGATGGCACGATGTGGCTGAGGAGGGCAGGGTGTAGCTGAGGAGGGTAAGGTGTGACTGAGTGAGGGCAGGGTGTGGCTGGAGAGGGCACGGTGTGGCTGAGGAGGGCACGGTGTGGCTTGGGAGGGCAAGGTGTGGCTGGGGATGGCACGATGTGGCTGGGGAGGGCAGGGTGTAGCTGGGGAGGGTAAGGTGTGACTGAGGGAGGGCAGCGTGTGGCTGGAGAGGGTACAGTGTGGCTGGGGAGGGTAAGCTGTGACTGAGGGAGGGCAGGGTGTGGCTGGAGAGGGCACGGTGTGGCTGGGGAGGGCGCGGTGTGGCTTGGGAGGGCAAGGTGTGGCTGGGGAGGGTAAGGTGTGACTGAGGGATGGCACGGTGTGGCTGTGAGGAAAAGGTGCGACTGGGGGAGGGCACGGTGTGGCTTGGGGGGCCAAGGTGTAGCTGGGAGGACAAGGTGTGGGCTGGGGAGCGCATGATCTCTGTCTTGTATGGGGTTCACAAGAATGCTCTATGTATTTTGTAGCGGTCACAAGGATGCTGAATACTACTCAGATGAGGCTGGTAAATGTTTTAGTTAATTATATCTCCATGACATAAAACATTTCAAATATTATATTGGAGCGAGAGAGAACGAGAGAGTGGGAGAGAGAAAATGAGAGAGAGAATGAGAGAAAGTGAGGACGAACGAGAGAGAGAACGAGAGAGACGATACGTCTGTTGATCCGCTGTGCTTTGACAGACAATACACAGTAGGATACATCCAATACATATGGGAAATATCAAGTCACAAAGGTACGCACAGGAAAACAAAACTATTCAATTATTGTCACCTGTTAATAATATAGTCATTAATGACAAAACATTAAAAAATAAAAAAAAAGTGCTCTTTGAAGGGGACCCCAAAATTCCTTTAATTGAATAATTATCAAGGATTTGCCCACCCTTGACCAAATGTCTGTCCAGTCCTCCATGTCTAAGGTTAGGTACACACTGAAGAATTTTCCGACCGACGTGTTAACTCAAATGATTGTTCCTACGACTGAAGGTCCGATCAGTCTGACGATTCATGAGTACACACTGACACGATTTACCTCCAGATCTGTGCTCTTCATTTGGTCCTTTAGTCTTCAGAGAATGACAGCACAATATTCATTCATTCATTCATTATTGTCACATTGTCACACTGATTAAAACCACCTTGTTATAGCTATCCACGTGTCCTAGCGAATTTCGTTAGCTTCTGTGCCTCTGAAACAAAACATTCGGTCTCGGAAGGAACAAATGAATTATTCCTTCTACAGCACTCTCTACATTTATTCACCAGGACATATTCATTTTCACAAACTCTGGTGCCTCAGTTTTTATAATGGCGATTTGCATTTACTCCAGAATGGCATGAAGAGTGATCAGATTAAATGCAATTTATTTCAAAGTCTCTCTTTGCCATGAAAATTAACTGACTGATATTCTGCAAAAGGTACAGGGATTTGACTGCTGAGGACTGGAGTAAAGTAATTTTCTCTGATGAAAAGTGCTTGTCCGGAGAAGGAAAGGCGAGTGCTACCATCAGTCCTGTGTCATGCCAACAGCAAAGCATCCTGAGACCATTCATGTGTGGGGTTACTTCTCAGCCAAGGGAGTGGGCTCACTCACAATTTTGCCTAAGAACACAGCCATGAATAAAGAATGGTACCAAACCATCCTCCAAGAGCAACTTCTACCAACCATCCAAGAACAGTTTGGTGATGAACAATGCCTTTACCAGCATGATGGAGCACCTTGCCATAAGGCAAGAGTGTTAACTAAGTGACTCGGAGATCAAAACATCGAAATTTTGGGTCTATGGCCAATTAAGAACTTGTGGTCAATCCTCAAGCGGTGGGTGGACAAACAAAAACCCACAAATTCTGACAAACTCCAAGCATTGATTAGGAAAGAATGGGCGGGCATCAGTCAGTATGTGGCCCAGAAGGTGATTGAAGCATACCAGGGTGAATTGCAGAGGTCTTCAAAAAGAAAGGTCAGCACTGCAAATATTGACTCTTTGCATCTCTCTCTCTCTCTCTCTCTCTCTCTATATATACACTGATATATGTCTTGCAAGGATACAATATGTTTATTAATGTTTAGTGTCTTGTCACATAGTCTTGTTTTGTTATGTAGTTAAAGAAGCATAACTAATTAGAGGACTAAATAAATATTAGTAATATAGAGCTGAGTTTCAATGACAAATTACTTTTGGGCTGTATATATACTATGCGGTGTGTGGTTCCATAGAACCGTTGATTCCCAGTGCTTTGAAGTAATTTTTTAAAACGGCACATGTATTAAAGACATAGGCCATGGGGATTTGTCTTTCATAAAATTGCCGTTTGAAGAAAATGCCTTCAAAGCACTGGAAATCGGCTGTTCTATGGAACTGCTGCATAGTAAATATACCCCTAGGAATCATTATATATCAAAACTGCATACAAATATATTTATGTCAGATTGGAAAGGTTTGGACAGATAAATTCTGCATAGTCAATGAGCCAAAGGTAATATATCTGTATATGTAGTATATTTATTATCGCATAGATATATTTCATGGACCGTAGTGATATAGAACATTTTTTCCTATTAAAAACACATGAGCCAGTCATATACACATACGTGATAAATGTGCTTATATAATCTATGATTGCACTAGAAGTAACTTCAGCCTTTAAGTTTATGAGCCAACCAATTGAAAGCCTGATATAATATATCTGCAGACATATAAGATATATCTATATAGATATATATTAATACTTATATGTTAAAAGGAATAAAAGATAAATAAATATAACAATTCCGCAACAGGTTGCAGGGAGAGAGGCCATCTCTATATGCACCCAGACTTTAGACCTAGGGGTAGAATGACCCTGATTACACTGCACCAGCTAAGCAGCACCCCAGGCCAAAATGTGCCACCACTTCCCTCCCAGTCATCTAGCAACCAAATATCTACCATGTGAGCTGATACAGATGTATGTATACGTTATATTATAATAAATTATATAATGTGTGATTTGTGTTATGTACTGTCTGATTTGCTTTATTGTGTGCTATGAATCATATATGGTGTGAAATCTGATAAAAAAATTCTAATTTGTATTTTATAAAGTGTTCTAATTAATAGCAAATACTGGTATTAGTACAAATGTTCTTGCTTTATTTTTGTAAACTGCACTCTGAGGTTACAGCACATGTGCAGATTGCATGATATTAAATAAGCCCAGTAGTGCGATATATTTGTTATATGCAGCATGTCTGGTCATAATACACAGGATAGTTGTGATGCAACAAAATGAACACAAAAAATGTTACACATTGGTCAGTACCGCTTTACACTGTGTCACTGGAACAGAGTGTATATAGTCTGTTACTTCCAGGTCTGTATTAAATGTGCTAATAATTTAATGCCAGGGCTCACTATGATATATAGACCTATTTATTAAATGTGAATGCTGTTTGTTTACTGGGGGGGGGAGGGAGGTCTAGAGTGTTTACTTATTGTTCGGCTTTCCATATTCCAAGTGCTTACTAATTTTCCAAACAGGCCCCAACATCTCAGGATCCAGACAAGAAACCAACAGCATGTTGTGAAATCTGCAATAACAGGTAGGAGAAAACTACCCAGTCCACCAAAACCTTCGTCCATTAACCCTCCAAATTTTACGTCCTAAATGAAGAGGAACCCCTCCTTCTATTAAGGGGCAGCATGGTGGCTTAGTGGTTAGTACTTCTGCCTCACATCACTGGGGTCACGAGATCGAGTCTTGGCCATGTCCTTATCTGTGTGGAGTTTGTATGTTCCCGCCAAGTGCTCAGGTTTCCCCCCACTCTACAAAAACATATTAGTAGGTTAATTGGCTGCTATTAAATTGACCTTAATCTCTCTCAGGGTATGTGTGTGTTAGGGAATTTAGACTTCAAGCTCCAATGGGGCAGGGACTGATGTGAGTGAGTTCCCTGTACAGCGCTGCAGAATTAGTGGCGCTATATAAATAGATGATGATATTATGTCACATAATGGAGAAGGGGGAAGCCAAAGTTTGGCTTTCCAAGAGGTGAAAATTCTGGAGAGCCGAGCAGTAAGTAATTTACTTCCAAGCCCCCCAAGCCACATATGAGGCCACTAGCAGATTTTTTTTTGATGGACCTTTTACATTCTCAATCTACTCCTGACCACAATATGAATTGATAAGAGAATGAGTTCAGAATTATACTAGATAGAATGTATCATGGCAAACCATGCTTTCCGCAGCCACAGTTATATAGATACTAAGAAGACTGCAGTAAAAGACATTTTACATTAAAGACATTATACACATGCCATATTATATCGATCACAGTAGACCCTATAGTACTTCCAGGTACCAATATATTTCATCATATAATATGGTATTAGATTAAATAACCCACAAAACAATAGTTTTTTTTTATTGTATTATAAGAAGAATGTGGCACTAGAGGCCAGATACATTGTTACACTCATGAACACATTTCTAGATGATGTAATAGATTCTGGCTCTGGGTGAGAACTTCTCTTGCGTTAGACGTTCTTCTCACATGAGTGGTAACTCCACAGTCTGTCCCTAGAACACAAAATAGAGTTTCATATTGTTAAATAATAAAACAGACTGAGATTATCCAGCTTTCCTTAGTCCAATAGGCATTTATATGCTCACACAACATATAGGGAGGTCTAAAACAAGGTTAAATCTGGATTCCAGTTTATCATCTGTCATGGGGAAGAGTAGATTTTAATTGTTATTAGTTGACTCACGTGAATGTCAGGTAGTAGTGTAATCAATGTTGCAGAATAAGACTAAATGGCCGCGAAAGGTGCCAAAGCTGAGTAAGTGGGATGGGTGCAGGGCGGCCTGTGGGCCAGCAGTGGACAGGGATGAAGTCCCATTCTCACGTTGCAGGGCATGAGTAGTATAACTCAGTGGTTCCCAAACCTTTTTCATTCGCGGCACCCTTAGAGTCTCTATAATTTTTTCAAGGCACCCCTCCAAAATAATTACCAACCAGTACCGTTTTATAAGTAGTTGGGTCAAAATAACGTAATAAGTATTTAGGTCAGGACAGAAATACTTAGTAAGTTGTTTGCAAAAATAATACACATAAATCCAAGGGAAAATAATATTTTTATATATTTTTTTCAATTATATTTCTGTCAAAGAATAATTTACATCTTCATCCACACACTCTGGACCAGCTGCCCCCGAAGAGGGCGAAGACCGAAGACGGAGGAAGATACTCACCGGCCCAGCGTTCCAGCGGTGAGTATCCCTTTTCTTTCTCTGCAAGTCCTTGTGGCAGCGGGCAAGCGAGTCCCGATTGGCTCGCTTCTCGCATCTGCCCAATCAGTGCCCGGAGGGACGAGCCAATCCTGGCACGCCTCCGGTCATTTGAATGTTTGGCGCCGCCGCAAGCCAATCAAGGCTCGCGGCGATGGCTGATGACGTTGGCGCGCCCGCGACTTTATAAGCCGCCGTGCGCCTCAATTGTTTCAGTCCGGCGGCGGAGAAGAAGGAAGAGGAAATCCAGCGACGTCCAACGCCGGAGACGCCGGCGGAAGCAGTAGGGAGCGCTTGTAAGAGCTGTGAGCTACCCTGCTGCGCGAAGACCGAAAAGAAGACGCCGGCGAGAGGAACATCGGCGGGGAGCCCATGTAAAGGCTAAGACCGCCCCCGCCAACAAGACTCCGGGAGCGCTGAACAGGCGAAGAGGCGCCGTCGGCTGGAGGGTCTGGAAGACCCGAAGACGACGAGTCAAGCTGAGTGTCCTGCGCGGAGCAGGTGAGTATAAAATACTCAATTAGGTCGGGCATAAGGCCCGGGGGCAAGTTTCAGGCACTAGGCCTGTGACACAGTCAGGGGGGCCACGGTTGGAATTTCTTGGGCACAAGGCCCCATAGTTAGTTAGGAGGGCGCAAGGCCCTAGTTAGTTAGGAGGGCGCAAGGCCCTAGTTAGTTAGGAGGGTGCAAGCCCTAACATTAGGCTAGAGGTGTACTAGGCCCCTGGAGCTTAGCAGGGCACAAGCCCTTAGAGCGTAGCAGGACACGAGGCCCTTTGAGTGTATAGAGGCAGAGGCCTCTGGGTGAGGTGAGCAATAGGCTCCCGCGAATGTAACAGGGCGGCTGCCCTGTAGTGTAACAGGACTTTAGGTCCTTGCAGTTAGAGGGATAGAAGGTCCCTGATGGTTAGTGGGGAAATAGGCCCTGATAGTTGATAGTGGGCATTTGGCCCAGGTCTAGCGGGACGCTAGGTCCCGAAGTAGTGTAGGGGACATTCGGTCCCTTGGTAGTTAAGAAGTAGAGTCTGGAGCGGTTTACAGAACCCCTCCATCCGTCCGGAAGGGCACCTAAAGCCTGAGCCCCGGGACAAGGAGGGCTTAACAGCTGGGGCTCGGGCCGCGGGGGCGAAGGACTGTGGGGTATAGCGTCTCAGGACGTGGGAGTGGTCCGTGTAAGGAGACGCAAGGCACGGTGCGTTCCATAGCAGTCCCTCAAGATTGAGTAAGTATCTGAGGTGTTGGAAAAGGGATTGTTCTTTGTGCTGTCTCTCTTGTTTTACAGGTGCTGGTCATAAGACAAGGTGCGCGGAAAGGATAGAGGGAGGCACCATCGTAGACTTGCGTACGTGAGTATAGCCTCGGCGAGGGCTGTTCTCTTGGTGCACTTACCTTGTGAGCTGTCCCTCCCGTTCTTTCCCCTTTTCCCCTTACAGCAAAAAGAGTGCCCTGCACACGAAGTCAGGGACCTTCCTCCCCTTGCACGTTTGGGCGTTGGACATCCCCACCCCTCCTCCAGTGGGACCCTCACACCTTCCACTCCTGAGTGCCGCCGTGTGACCATAAACTTGTACTACACCGAGTTTAAGACCTGGGGGCAACTGAATACCTGTGAGCATAACCAGACTCTACGAGAAAGGCGGCTGCTATAGGTCCCATTTCTCTTCTCCCCATTGCCTCTAAAATACTCGAGAGGCTCGTCTGCAACCGTCTCACCACATGCCTTTCTGAACACTCCCTCCTTGATCCTCTCCAATCAGGTTTCCGCCCCCTCCACTCCACTGAAACTGCCCTGGTTCAAGTTACTAATGATCTCTTCTCGGCTAAAGCCAGGGGCCACTTCTCCCTTCTGATTCTCCTCGACCTCTCAGTGGCCTTTGACACCGTTGACCACCCCCTCCTGCTTCACACCCTCCAGTCAATTGGCCTCTCCGCCACCGTCCTTTCCTGGTTCACCTCTTACCTTGCCGACTATTCCTTCTCTGTTTCCACCTCTGGGTCTCTCTCCACCCTTCCAGTTGTTCTTGGACCCTTACTCTTTTCACTATACACTTCTTCACTGGATGAACTCATCAGCTCCTTTGGCCTCAAGTAGCACCTTTATGCTGATGACACTCAACTTTACCTTTCATCTCCTGATTTCTCTCCCTCCCTTCTCTCTAGGGTGTCTGCATGCCTCTCTGCCATCTCCTCCTGGATGTCCTCTAGATTTCTTAAACTCAATCTGCTAAAACCGACCTCATTGTCTTTCCTCCCTCTCGTACCTCCTTCCCCTCCGACCTCTCTATCACTGTCGACAATTCCTCTATCTTTCCTGTTCCCCAACTTCGCTGCCTGGGCGTCATCCTCGACTCCTCTCTCTCTTTTGCCCCTCACATTCACTCTTTTTTCCAAATCCTGCCGCTTCCAGTTACGCAACATTGCACGCATTCAGCCCTTCCTCTCCCAGGATGGCACCAAATTTCTCATTCACTCTTATCTCCCGCTTGAACTACTGCAGCCTTCTCCTTATTGGCCTCCCCTTCTCACTTATTGGCCTCCCCGCCTCACTCCTCTTCGATCTGTACTCAACGCTGCTGCTAGGCTCATCTTCCTTTCTCGTCATACCACTTCTGTCTCCCCACTCCACCAAGCCCTCCACTGGCTCCCCTTCCTTTACAGAATCCTTTTCAAGCTCCTTACTCTGACTTACAAGGCCCTCGCCAACTCCACTGCTCCCTACATCTCCAACCTCATCTCTATTCACACTCCATCCCACCCTCTGCGATCGTCCAATGATCGTCGCCTCTCTTCCCCACTGATTACCTCTTCTCATGCATGTATCCAAGACTTCTCCCGCGCCGCCCCCTTTCATTGGAAAAAGCTCCCTCGCTCCATCAGAACATCCCCTAATCTGTCCTCTTTCAAACGAACATTAAAAACCCACCTTTTCTTAAAAGCCTTCCAGTCACCTGCCTAACCTCCCACCTGTCGGCTACCTCTCCCTCTCTTCCCTTCTTCCCCTCTCCCCCCCCTCCTCGACTCCGTCTCACCCTTGTGTCTCTGTCTGTCTTCCCCTCCCTTTAGATTGTACGCTCCTTTGAGCAGGGTTCTCCTGCCTCCTGTCTCCACCACTTTTAACTTCGCTCTCCAGCTACTCAGCCCACCTCATCTCGGACCTTCTGCCCTCTGACTCCTCTTGCTTCTCTCTGTTGCTCTCAGTGGCTCTTAACCTGTTATCCGTGCCCACTCTTTTGGGCTCAAGTTACCAGCCTGTACTGACTATCCCCCATCCTCTCTCTCTAGCTGTGCTTTGAGTACCCAGAGTTATAGTGCTTACTGTTATTTGTACTGTGCTGTTTCACCTTGTACTGTGCCATTGTTTGTCCTTGTACAGCGCTACGAATACTTTGTGGCGCCCTATAAATAAAAATTAATAATAATAATAATAGGTGAAGACCTCTTCTGCTAAGTTCTACAAGTTTATGACACACTGGTGGCCATAACAGTCAGACAGCATTTTGGTAAGGAGTTCCCTCAGGCCCAACACTTCAGAGTTTGGACGGGTCAGAGTTTTTGGGTATAGGTAGATCAATTATACATAAAAAAAAAAAAGGAAATGTGTTTGCTTACATGAAAGGGACTGGCGAGAGGTGAAGTTTGATAATACATTGTATTATCCTATTGTATTTTGCACATCCATTGTATTTTCCTGAATTTTGCAGACATTATGTCATATTTCGGATTGTCAAAGACATCGGGCTGGAAAATCAAAGTTTGCTAACTCAGTGAAGAGTTGGTTTAAATAAATTGTTCTAGAAGCTCCATTTGTGTCCATTTTTAATTGATTGAAACATCATTGAAAATGTAAATATATGTCAGTAATATCTCTGGGCATTTTAACTTGTTTTTTTTACAGCATACCATCCGCTAGTTTTCTAAATCTACATAATATTTGTTTTCCCATTGTCTCAAATTTCTTTCTTGTAAAGTAGTGTAATTTAAATTGTTATATGCTTCGCTTTTACAGTGTGCTGGACTGAGCTGTATTCACTGTGCAGCTAGAAATGGAGATTGTAGCCAGGTTGTCATTGATAATGTTCAGCAAATACTGTGATACTTCCATATCTAGATCCCCTGGTAAGATCTTCTGGATATAAGAAGACTCAGATTAGTTTACAGCCCTGTACAGGTCAATATATGCTACTTAGAAAATAAATAAACAAGTTTAAAAAAAAATGTTTTAAAAATGTAAACAATAAAACTATTTTATTTAAATATAATCCCACTTTTAGCTCCTAGAACCTTCATAAACTAGAGTAAACTGTATAAATTAGGTCTCAAAAGAAATGGGAAAATTATGGTAACACATTTATATGATACGTTTCTCTGGGCTCACTAATTATTTGAAAATAATGGTGAGAAGAATCATATAAAAGTGCTTTTTTTTTTTTTTTTTACTAATTTTGCCTAATTTAAGTAATATAATCCTGCAAAATATTTACTTAAAATAATACCAAATGAAAGTGCTTTCAGGAAAAAAATTACAACATTAAATTGTTATTTTTTAAAAATGTGTGGACACACAAAATTACAAAATACCCCTAGTTATTAGGGGGGTAAAACACACTATATTCAATCAAGAAACATAAAGGAAATTTAGGACAAATTGAAAATAATTTAGCCTCTAATTTAGAGAATATCAGCCATAAATGGTAAAAAGTAATAATTTTATCATTTTTTAAAATGCTCACAGGTATAGAATTTAGGTATAGAATTTGGTTCTACATTGCCTCCTACTGGTGATAAGTGATATTGCAGCAGCAGTAGTTTTACAACAAAGCAGCTGTATGCTACAAAATTGGAAGACGTAACAGCAGCACCAACACCAGAGACAATTTCTAAGCAGAGTATCAATATCTAGTGTAAGGAAATATTTACATACACTGTAACAAATGATGCAAAATGCACTATATATGGGAGAAATGGTCACTGCTATAGAATACATACTCTCTTTTGTTGTCATGGTAACTATGAGCCCCAGTCAAATAATAATCAGTAGGTGCGTCCCATCTCAGGTACTTATCAAAGTCATTGACGTAGCCGCTCCACTTGCAGTTGCGTGTAACCTCCACCTCTCCTTTACAGCAATAAAACTCCCACCTAGAAAATAACATATTGTGAATTTGCATTTTAAAATAACACTAACTGCCAATTATTATAATTAATCTTAGTTATGTGTGCAATTTCTTAGAATTATAATTTTAAAAAAGTAAGGCTTATTTTTAGGTATGGGCTGCAGTGCCTAGTTAATGCCTGTAGATGGCACTGTTACTCTAGTGGTAATTGAAAACACTTTGGGGTATATTTATCAAGCTGAGATTTTCTGGGTAGTTTGAAAAGTGGAGATGTTTCCTACAGAAACCAATCAGATTCTAGCTATCATTTTGTAGAATGTACTAAATAAATGATAACTAGAATCTGATTGGTTGCTATAGGCAACATCTCCACTTTTCATCTAGCCAGAAACTCGCAGCTTGATAAATTTACCCCTTGGTTGACATCTATAGATATCAGTAACAAATACCTGCAGTCTATAACTATCTCAGGAAGGTAAATATGCAATTTAAATTGTCATTGCAGCTATAAATAGTATCTGTAACACCGTTTATAGTTTTATATTTCTCCAAAAAAGGTACCATTATTATTATTATTTTTATTATTATTATTATTAATAATATTATTGTGGCCCCAAAAAATACATTGTTGTATGAGCTTCTGTGAACCCCAGTGAGTTTTCTGGCTTTGCATCTTTTGAAAATGTAGTAATTACGGCAGAAAACTACATCTACCATCATGCATTGCATGCATTACAGAAATGTAACCAGTAATTTCTGTATTCTCCTATCCTGATATCCTCTACTGGTATCTTCCCGTAATTATTAGAGATGTTCGGGCTCGGTTTTCTTAAAAACTTTCTGTCAGTCTGCGTTACCCAGTATTGTTTTATTAATGTTTGTTCTCAATTGTAAAGTGCTATGGAATTTGCTGGCGCTATATAAATAAATGTTGATGATGATGATGAAACCGAGCCCACCCGAACTTCGCAGATCCGAGTACCAAGCCAGCTTGGTACTTTCGTGGCACCCTCGGAATGGGAAACAAGGCAAAACATCATTGTTGTGTCATTGGATCTCGCGAGTTTTGGATTTTATAAGTACCGCCCTCCACGGACATCCGGTGCCATTTCATAGACAGAAACAGAATGGGTAGCAGCGTTCTTGGCAGTCTCCAGTGCAGTTGGCCAGCATCATAGCTAAACCAGAAAGACAAGGGGTGTCAGTGTTCTTGGCAGTCTCCAGTGACATTGTACTATGCCATAACTCACACTGAAACAAGAAGGAAGGCAGTGTTCTTCTTATCAGTCTCCTCTCCAGTGACATTGCTCTGTGCCATTGCTCATACAGAAACAGGAGGGTTGGCAGTGTTCTTGTCACTCTCCAGTCTCCAGTCACATTGTTATTGTCACTCTCCAGTCTCAGTGCCAATGGTCACACAGAAACAGGGGTAGAAGTGTTCTTGTCACTCTCCAGTCACATTGTTCTTGTCACTCTCCAGTCTCAGTGCCGTTGGCCACACAGAAACAGGGTAGCAGTGTTCTTGTCACTCTCCAGTCTCCAGTCACATTATTCATGTCATTCTCCAGTCCCAGTGCGCGTTGGTCACACAGAAACAGGGGTAGCAGTGTACTTGTCACTCTCCAGTCACATTGTTCTTGTCACTCTCTGGCCACATTGGTCTGTGCCATCGATATGGATTCACATCAGTCCACAGAAGACCAGGAGCACCAAGCAGCTGCTGGCACCAGTCATGGTGACACTAATCCCTCTACGTCATCTGCTAAAGCCTATGCTCAAGTGCATAGTGGTTTAAAGTCAGGGAAACAAAAATGTAAAAAAAAAGCTTTTACCTTTTTAAAGAAAAGAACACCTCTCTATCTAATAAAGGTGAAAGTTTACTGTAAAAAAACATAAAATTGCAAACATGCCATTATACCCAAAATATTGACAAGCATACCAGCATCAGCTAGCTCCATTCTCTCAGATAGATCCCAGCACCTGCAATCTACATTGTTATCATCCTCACCCTTATCAGTGTGTACATCATGCTCACAATTCTAATTTATCCCCGCTGAAATCCTCCATTACAAAAGTCTCTGTATTTTGATGTAATTGCAGGTAATGGCATTCCTCGTGGAATTTGTAGTTCATTTTACGACAGAGTTGTCACGATTTTTGGCCAATTCTTATAGACCAGACCAAATGTCAAAATGTTGTGCTGACTCATATGCATCAGCACTGGGTGTCTTGGGAAAGCTAAGTTTTTTCCTAGCAGCAGTTGCCAAAGAAACTGAGGGAAAAGATGTCGTCATTGTGTCATGTACCACTTGAGCTGTCAGATAGCTGACCAGGAGCACATTGCATCTCTTGATATCTGGGGCAGTTGGAAATAAAGAGAAGAGATACCTCTTAAACCTAGGATCATGTACAGTTGACAAAATGTAGTGATCCGATTTCAAGATGTTGATAACGCTCGGATCCTGGCGAGGGAAATGAAGTACTTGATCTACAACTTCTACATAGTTAGCAGAATTGTTTTGTTTCATCTCTTCCTTCAATTTCTCTAGCTGCTACAAAAGTCTAATTTGGGGAATCACTTGACTCAAGCTAACAGTGTCAGAACTCACTTCACAAGTGACTACTTAGAGTGGTTTCAGCACCTTGTACAACACGAAAAGTATTCTCCACTGCGCTGGACTAAAGTACATTCCCCCTCAAATGCTTTTCTTGCAGCAGCTGCAATCTCCTACATGCAGTTGCAGAATGCCGAAAATAACCCAAATTATTTCGGGACACAGACGGCATCTCCTGCATGTCACTGTCATTTTTTAAAAAACTCTGTACCACCAAGTTGATTGTGTGAGCAAAACAGGGAATGTGATGAAATTCTCACCACTGTAATGCACTCATGATATTGATGGCGTTATCAGAAATGACATATCCTCAGGAGAGTCCAAGCGGGATAAGCCGTGTTGCGATGACATCACTTAGTTTTTCAAACAAGTTGTCAGCGGTATGCCTCTTGGTGTAGCTGGTGATACACAAATTGAGGACACCACTTTGTATTTGCAACGGTTGAGGGGGATATTTGTGTAGCTGATGATGGCGCTAATGAGGATGTTGATGAGGATGATGTTCTTTGTGAATGTCCTGTACCAGTGGAAGCAGTTCTTGCCAGTGATAAGAAGAAAGCCATTGTCATGCCTGCGCATAAGATAAAAAAATCTACCTCTTATGTGTGGAATTATTTTTGCCCAATCCTGACAACAGTTGTCTAGCCATTAGTAGCGTTTGTAAGCCACAACGATACAACACCTTCCTCATCAATATCCTCACTAGTTAGTCCTGCATCCAAGTTGCTATGGTTAGATGATTTCTTCCCTATCCAGGATTCCTCTGAAGAATTCTTGAGCATTAGTCTAGCTGCTGCTACTGCTGCTGGGGGTGGATCTTCAACCCAGAAATAGACCAAGAAGAAGACTACTAGTAGTTTATAACAATTGACTGTTAAACAATCCTTTGCAAGAGGAAGCAAGTATGAAAGCTGTCACCCAGTCGCAAAGCAGATCACAGACGCCATGGCGACTATGCTAGTATTAGATCTGTGTCCAATATCCACAATTAATGCAGCTGGTTCAAGACAGTTAATTGAGGTCCTGTGTCCCCGTTACCAAATTCCATCACGACACCATTTTACTAGAGAAGCAATTCCTCACCTCACCAGAAGGTCCGATAAAATGTAATTATTGGACTACAAAATGCCATTCTACCCACTGTACACTTAAGCACAGATATGTGGACAAGCAGAACTGGACAAACCAAAGATTATATGACTGTGACAGCCAACTGGGTTGGTGAATCGCCTTCAGCAGCAGAAACAGCAGCAGCATGTAACCGATAACACCATATTATTTAGAGGGATGCTACTCTTTATATAACCGGCTTCACCAAGAGGCATACCACTGACAACCTGTTAGGAAAACTAAAGGATGTCATTGCAACATGGCTTATCCCGTTTGGACGTGCAGGAGATGCTGTCTGATGCCCCAAAAAATTTGGGACATTTTCTGCAACAACATGTAGGAAATTACTGCAGCTGCAAGAACAATTTATTTTGCCCTGTCACCAACAGAAGCAAGAGGTGGTAACAAGGTGGAATTACACACTTTATATGCTTGTGAGGATGGAGGAACAGCGAAAATATGACATTGGGAAAAGAGGGGGAATGTATTTTAGTCCAGCACAGAGGAGAATACTTTCCGTTTTGTGCAAGTTACTGAAACCATTCAAATTAGTCACCTGTGAATTGAGTTCAGACACTGCTAGCTTGAGAAAAGTGATTCCCTTAATTAGACTTTTTGAAAAGCAGCTTGAGAAACTGAAGGAGCAGATGAATCAAAGCAATTACGCAAAGTATGTCGGACTTATAGATCAAGTACTTTTTTCGATTTGCCAGGAGTTATCAACATCTTGAAATCAGATCACTACATTTTGACGACTATGCTTGATCCTAGGTTTAAGAGGTATTTCCAACTGCCCCAGATCACAAGAGATGCAATGAGCTCCTGGGGCCCAATTCATTAAGGATCTTAACTTGAGAAACTTCTTATTTCAGTCTCCTGGACAAAGCCATGTTACAATGCAAGGGGTGCAAATTAGTATTCTGTTTTGCACATAAGTTAAATACTGACTGTTTTTTCATGTAGCACACAAATATCAACTTTAAATGTCAGTGTACAAATAAGCTATCAAGTATTTGTGTGCTACATGAATCAGGCCCCTGTTGAGCAAGTTGACAGTTGAAGTGGTACATGACCCAACGGCGTCCCCTTCTTCAGTTTCTCAGGCTACTGCTGCTAGGAAAAAACTAAGCTTTTGCGAGAGACTCAGGGATGATGCAGATGAGTCAGCAGAACATTTTCACATCTGGGGGTAAATGTATCAATCTGCGGGTTCTTCAACACCCGCGTGTTCAGCCTCTTCCGCGATTAAATTTCAAGCGGCGCTGCATTGTAAAGGGAAGTTAACCCTTTACAATGCAGCACCGCTTGAAATTTAATTGCGGAAGAGGCTGAACACGTGGGTGTTGAAGAACCCGCAGATTGATACATTTACCCCCTGGTCTGGTCTAAAATAATTGCCCAAAAAGCGTGGCACCTCTGCCGTAACTCCACCTGATCTTACTATCAACATCCAAAGAATGGCGGAGGAATATTTTAATGACAGTGTAGAAATAGACATGTCAGACAGAGTTTTTACATACTGGGAGGAAAAAAAGGCAATTTGAAGACCTATGTACAAACTTGCTTTGCAATACCTATTACATTACATTACATGTGGATAAGGGGACATTGCAGCTCATTGTAAATATGTATATTGTTTATTGTATATTGTTGAAGCTGTTATTCATTGTCCTTAAAGTTAAGCCAGGTGGGTTATGGGTATGGATCAGGTTGCAAGATGGTGAGGGGGAAGGATAATTAGTATCCATTGTTCTCACAAGACTAGTCCCAATATGCAATCTACCAGGGGAGTTTCTGTGGAAGTACAGCTTATCTCCACTCCCCTCTCCAACCCCTTAGTGCAGCACTCACAAATGGTTAAGAAGGATAGACCCATGGTTTTGCTCAGGGAGGGGAAATCACTGTGGAAATTAGACCCTAGATATAAGTAACCACTTCAGGGGAGGATGTGTGATTCATTCTGTGGATTTGATCCTGGAAGGTGCTGGTTTTGAGCTGTCGTCCACTACCAGAGACCACATATGCAGCTGAGAGAGATCCATGGTTCTGCAAATCAGAACAGCTAGGTGACTGTAACTCCTTAAGCTAGTCGTGTAAGGAACAGATAATGTGGTAAACCTGTCTGGCATTAATTTATTGTGTGTATATAATACTCTAGTGATTGTTTTTGTTACAATAAATGTATTGTTATACTTTCTAACTGCATTTGCCTGAGTGACTCTAAGAATCCTAGAAGGTACTGGATAGGCTTCCCTGGCATAGTGTCAGACGCCGTCCCCGCGCCTCCACGCTAAGCCGGGACGGACGTCTGTCTCTCCCTGAGCTTCCCGTTGCTAGGCAACGGAGACGCGTCTTCCGGCGGCGCGGTGCGCATGCGCGCCCGTCGCCATAACAACGAGACGCGCTGCTAAGCTTCCTGTCGGCGGTCAGACCGCGGAATCTCTGCCCACCAATGAGGGTTAAGGACTTCCTATATATATCCTGCTCTGACACCACTAGGATGCCAGAGCAACTAGTTATCTAGCCTCTAGCGTTCCTGTGATATCTTCATTATATCCTACCTGTTGATTCCTGTTACTGACCCGGCTTCCTGAACTCGCCTTTGGATTCTCCCTGTGTCCTGTCTTGTTACTTCGGTTTGACCTTGGCCTGCTGACTATTCTCTGCCTCCTGATTCGGTACCTTATCTGCCCGCTTGGTTCTGACTCTGCTTGTACGACTACGGATTTGCCCTTTACCTCGCAAGTAGCTACCTGGGAGGGCCGCGACCTGCACGTCGCTCGCCGCAAAGTCCAAACTTCCTTGCGGGGGTCCCTGGTGAATACCGGCGGCGTGTTAGACTCTGCTCCTCCTTGTGTAGTTGTGCCAATACTTGCAGGTACTAAAGTCACCTCTGTGACAGTTTGCTCTGGTCATGTCAACCGAGTCGTCTAATGAATCTTCAGCACGTGACCTTCTACTCCATCTGGCTCATAGAGTTGAAAAACAGGAGATTGAGCAAGCGCAGTTGCTTCATTGCATTCAAGGAGTCGCCGCACGTCTCGAGACCCTTCAGACCTCTGTGACCGCAGCTCAGAATGTTCCCGTGACTACCTCGGCTGCTGCAGCGACCTCCTCCTCTCCTGCTGTGGCATCCACTGCTGTTTTGAGACTTTCCCCGCCGGATAAGTTTGACGGAGAGCCTAAGAGATGTAGAGGATTTCTGAATCAGTGTCTTATACACTTCGAGTGTAATCCAGGTTCGTTTCCCTCAGAACGCATCAAAGGTTCCTTCATCATTTCTCTATTATCCGGACAGGCATTCGCCTGGGCTCCCCCCTTGTGGGAGCGAAATGACTCAATGCTTTCCTAACGTCTCTACCTTTATTGAGGCCTTCAGTAAGGTCTTCGATGAGCCCGGTCGCATATCTTCAGCTGCCTCCAGACTCCTTAACCTCCGCCAAGGATCCATGACAGTCGGTCAGTACGCCATACAGTTCCGCACCTTGTCCTCTGAACTCAGTTGGAACAATGAAGCTTTAGTAGCGGCATTCTGGCAAGGGCTGTCAGATCAAGTTAAGGATGAGTTAACATCTCGGGAGCTTCCTACTGATCTGGATTCATTAATCACCCTATGCAACCGCATTGATCTCTGCTTCCGAGAACGTACTCAGGAACGTTCCGCCTCCAGACGGACCACTACTCGCCTTGCTCCCATGTTTCAAAATCCGGTACATCAGGAGGAACCAATGCAGATTGGCCGATCTCGGCTTTCTACTGAGGAACGTCAGCGACGTTTCAAACAAAATCTGTGCCTATATTGCTGGGATCCTGGACATACCATATCCTCTTGTACTAAAAGACCGGGAAACGCCCCTGTCACTCACCGGACTGTGAGTGCTTCTTCCCGGACATTTAGGAACCGTGGCCGTCCTCCATCCTGAGGGACTGCGCATGCGCAGCCCTTTCTAAACCTTCAGTGTATGTTCCTTTAACTTAATTGGCAGATCAGGCAACACTCCCTATATTAAGCACCTGTGGTCAACACCACGTTGCCTGATCTTGGAGTCTCATTCCCCATGAGTCTCTGAAGGTGTTCCTGTGTTTCCTCGTTTATTCAGCCCAGCTGATTCCTGTGGTTTCCAAACCACTTCTACCTCTGTGGTTTCCAAACCACTTCTACTACTGTGGTCCCCATACCACAGCTACCCTTCTGTGTATCATCGTGACTGTGAGCTGATTCCTATCCGCTGCCTCCGTGCACTACAGTCTTCTAACCACTTCAACTCTACCATGTATTATTGGGACTGTTAGCTGATGCCTATCCGCTGCCTCCGTGCACTACAGTCTTCCATCCACATCCACTCACCTGTTCATCATCGTGACTGTTAGCTGATTCCTATCCGCTGCCTCCGTGCACTACAGTCTTCAACCTGCAACTCGTCTGTGTTTCATCATCGTGACTGTTAGCTGATTTCTATCCGCTGCCTCCGTGCACTACAGTCTTCAACCTGCAACTCGTCTGTGTTTCATCATCGTGACTGTTAGCTGATTCCTATCCGCTGCCTCCGTGCACTACAGTCTTCAACCTGCAACCCGTCTGTGTTTCATCGTGACTGTTTGGCTGATTCCTATCCGCTGCCTCTGTGCGCTTCAGTCTTTAGTTCTTGTCAACTCTCCCGTGTTTCCTTGAGACTGCTGCCACTATTGCTATCCGCTGCTCTCCGTGATCAACAGTTCCAGTTCAACTCTGCTCTTCCGTGTCCCATCGTTACTGCACCTGCTGGTTGCTATTGGCTACCTCCGTGTTTCCGCAGAGACCCGCTGCTGCTACTCCTCAGCGCTACTCATCCATCTACTGCTGATCCGCTCTCCACGCTTTCCTGTGTTCCCTGCTGGTCTACCTACCTGTGCGCTGCACCTACTAGACCACCGTTTCACCCATCCAGGGACTTTGCATCCTGCCGGCCTCCTGCCGTTCAGGTATCTCTGCACTCCTGTCTGATTGCCTGCTTCTGAACCTCGGTATGCATACTTCTCATTGACTGTGCTGTGTATTGCATACCTTGCTGGACTGTGTTGGTTCTCCTCTGGAGTTTGCTATCCGCTGAGTCTATTGCCATCATTGACTGTGTTATCTCGTGCTGGATTACTTCAAGAGACTTTCTATATTGGCAGTGCTGTTCAGTCATATATACATGTATATTGTGCATATTACTGTGGATCAAAGTTACGGTGCCCGTGTATATCTTGTGTTGCAGTCTCTCCCCGTGCACCTCCTCACATATATATTCAGTGGTACAACTTGCTAGTGGCAGACCACTGATTCCTGTTTCCAGTTTCACCTGTTCCAGTATCCTCTCACATAGCAGTGGTACAACTTGCTAACGCAGACCACTGACTCCCCGGATACCTCCACTTGGATTCCATTCCTTCACTCAGACAGCGGTACAACTTGCTATCCGCAGACCGCTGACTCTCATCACCTCCTCGTTTCTGTTGGACATTCCTCCTCACTATAGCAGTGGTACAACTTGCTACCGCAGACCACTGACTACCTTCACGTGTCCTTTGTCCATACAGTTCCTCGTGTATTATTACCATCATATTGCCAGTGCTGCTAGTCATAGACTTTCCTGAGCATCTCATCATCTGCTATTTCCTGTTCCGTGATCACCCTGCTACCAGAGTACCATATTACCACCTATACTGCTCTGGTAGGCCTATCACCTGGTGATCCCTGGGTAAAGACTCCTAGTGCCCGTGACAGTAAGATCAGGCCATGACAGACCCAGATACGGAACCTACCGCTAAAGAGATGCTGCAGCATCTGGTCAGCCGTGTGGAGCAACAGGATGCTCGCCAACAGCTGTTACTTCAATGTTACCAATCGTTAACCTCCCAAGGAACATCTGGACAGACTGTTACAGCTAATATTGAAGCTCCTGTGCTTTCCTCCGTTTCCCCAGTGCCATCCCAGGTGTCTACAGCTCCTACGCTTCACCTGCCTACTCCGTCAAAATATGACGGGGACCCCAAAACTTGTAGAGGTTTCCTTAACCAATGTTCAGTCCATTTTGAGCTCCAACCTCAAAATTTTTCTACCCATCGTTCCAGAGTGGCCTATCTTATCTCATTGTTTTCTGGACAAGCCCTGGCTTGGGCCTCCCCTCTGTGGGAAAGAAACGATCCAATTCTACAAGATAGTGCCAAATTCATTTCCACGTTCCGAAGTGTGTTCGATGAACCAGGTCGTGTGACCTCCGCTGCTTCCAGCATTCTTCGTTTGCGACAAGGCTCCCATACAGTAGGCCAGTATGTCATTCAATTTAGGATCTTAGCCTCTGAACTTCAGTGGAACACTGAAGCATTAGTTGCCGCCTTCTGGCAGGGGCTCTCCGATAAAATTAAAGATGCACTGACTACCCAAGAGCTTCCTTCGTCACTAGAAGATTTGATCTCTCTTTGCCATCGTGTAGATATGAGATTTCGTGAAAGAGAGTCTGAGAAAACAACGGCTGTCAAAGCACCTCTTCGTTCAACCCCTCAATTTCGTCCAGCTCCACCCTCTGTGATTCCCATGGAGATAGGACGTTCCAAATTATCTTCAGAGGAGAGGAAACGAAGAGTAAAGAATAGACTCTGTATCTATTGTGCTGATTCCACGCATATGCTCAGCTCTTGCCCTAAGAGATCGGGAAATGCCAGGCCCTAACTAGTTCTGGAGAGGTGAAGTTAGGGTCCCTGGAGTCCTCTCCATCGTCTATGAAATCTAAAGTCTGCGCTTTTGATGTTACGATTTCCTTTGCTACCAAATCCTTTGAGTCACAGGCATTGATTGATTCCGGAGCAGCAGGAAATTTCATTTCTAAATCACTAGTGAATCAATGGTCCCTGCCGGTGATTACTTTAAAAACACCCATTACTGTGACGGCTATAGATGGATCACGTCTCATCAATGGTCTCATCACCCAGAGTACGTCTCCAGTAACTCTTCAGATTGGTGTACTACACCATGAAGAAATTTCGTTTTTAATTCTTCCAGTTACGACAAGTCCGATTGTCTTAGGCCTTCCATGGCTTCAGTGTCACTCTCCCCAGATTGACTGGCGCACCCCTCAAGTTACGTCTTGGGGGTCTGAATGTCACCATCGTTGCCTTTCCCAAGTTATTCCTCTTAAAGTACAGCAATCTTCCATCTCATCTTCCTCCCCGGGACTCCCTCCTCAGTATGCTTCATTTGCCGATGTGTTTGATAAAGCTCAGTCTGAACGTCTTCCTCCTCATCGTTCTTGGGATTGTCCGATCGACCTTCTACCTGGCAAGACTCCTCCCAGGGGTCGGGTCTATCCTCTCTCGTTACCTGAGACTCAAGCCACATCTGAGTACATACAGGAGAATCTCCAGCGTGGGTTTATTCGACCTTCCACCTCTCCCGCTGGAGCTGGGTTCTTCTTCGTCAAAAAGAAGGATGGATCATTACGCCCTTGTATAGATTTTCGTGGACTCAACGCCATTACTATCAAGAATCGGTATCCCATTCCGCTGATCACTGAGCTATTCGATCGCATCAAGGGAGCTCGGATATTTACTAAGTTGGATCTTCGTGGTGCCTACAATTTAATTAGAATCCGTTCCGGTGACGAATGGAAGACCGCGTTCAACACCAGAGATGGGCATTACGAATATTTAGTAATGCCCTTTGGGCTGTGTAATGCCCCCGCTGTTTTCCAAGGCTTCATCAATGAGATCTTTCGGGACTTATTATATGTATGTGTCGTTGTCTACCTGGACGACATATTGATCTTTTCACAGGACCTGCCTTCTCATCACCAACATGTGGCAGAGGTCCTCTCCAGACTACGGAAAAATTCATTGTTCTGTAAATTGGAAAAATGTTCATTCGAGTTACCCCAGATTCCATTCTTGGGGTATATAGTTTCCGGAGTTGGCCTGAAGATGGATCCAGACAAAGTAAATGCTGTATTACATTGGCCTCAGCCAACTACTCTTCGTGCCATCCAGCGTTTTTTAGGTTTTGCCAATTACTATAGACGCTTCATTCAAGACTTTTCATCCATTGCATCTCCTATTGTGGCCCTGACTCGGAAAGGGGCTAATACTAAGCAATGGTCATCTGAGGCTCTCCAAGCCTTTCAAATTCTCAAAGAGTCCTTCTCGTCTGCTCCCATTCTTCGACAGCCTGATGTGACACTCCCCTTCTTCCTAGAAGTAGATGCCTCTAATGTGGGCTTAGGAGCCATTCTCTCCCAACGCTCGGAGCAACAAAAATTACATCCTTGTGCCTTCTACTCTCGGGGTCTTCTGCCTGCAGAGAAAAATTATACTATCGGGGACAAGGAGTTGCTGGCCATCAAAGCTGCATTAGAGGAATGGAGATACTTGTTGGAAGGAGCTCGCCATCCGGTGACGATCTTCACGGATCATAAGAACTTGTCATATTTGCAATCTGCCCAATGCTTGAACCCTCGTCAAGCAAGATGGTCTCTTTTCTTTTCCCGTTTTGAATTAATTATAACCTTCAAACCAGCCGCTAAGAACAAGAAAGCTGACGCTCTATCTCGAGCTTTTGTGACGTCCTCTGATGTAGAAGAGGTTCCCAACCATGCTATTCTAGACCCCAAATGTATTTCTCTGGCTGCTTCATCCACCAAAATGCTACCATTTGGGAAGACCCTCGTGCCTCCTACTCTGAGGAGGAAAATCCTTTCGTGGTTCCATGCCTCTCGTTTTTCTGGACACGCCGGTGAACACAAGACCTTTGAGATTCTCTCTCGAAGTTACTGGTGGCCTTCAATGAGGAGAGACGTCAAAGAGTTTATTGCTTCCTGTGATTTATGTTCTCAGTTCAAATCCTCCCGCAGAACTCCAGCAGGGTTGCTGCGACCACTACCCATTCCGTCCAAGCCTTGGACCCATATTAGTATGGATTTCGTTACTGATTTGCCACCAAGTAAGAATCACAATACTATTTGGGTAGTGGTAGACAGATTTTCGAAGATGGCTCATTTCGTTCCTCTGTCCGGTTTACCTTCCTCGTCTACTCTGGCTGAACATTTCATTAAAGAAATCTTCCGCATCCATGGATGTCCGTCTGAGATTGTGTCAGATAGAGGAGTACAATTCGTTTCCAGATTCTGGCGGGCCCTTTGTAAAACCTTGGGCATACGATTAGCACTCTCATCTTCTTACCATCCGCAATCTAACGGACAAACGGAACGAGTCAATCAAGATCTTGAGACTTTTATAAGGATGTTCTCTTCAGCCAACCAAGACAACTGGGTAGAATTGCTTCCTTGGGCTGAATTCGCCCATAACAACATGTACCATGAGTCATCATCCAAAACTCCATTCTTTGTGGTCTACGGTCACCATCCGTCTTTTCCGGAATTTCCTGCCCTCCCGCCCACCCAAGTTCCTGCTGTGGAGACTGCTTGTCAGACCTTCAAAAATATCTGGTCTCAGGTCAAAACCTGTTTAAAGAAGACATCTAACAAATATAAGTCTTTCGCAGATAAGAAGAGGCGGGCTATTCCACCACTAAAAATTGGAGATCGTGTCTGGTTATCTACCAAAAATATTCGTTTGAAGGTTCCATCTATGAAATTCGCCCCTCGTTTTATTGGTCCATATAGGATCATTCAAGTTATCAATCCAGTATGTGTTAAACTTCTTCTTCCTAAGAATCTTCGGATTTCCAATGCCTTCCATGTGTCCTTGCTCAAACCTCTCATCATCAACCGTTTCTCGACTCCTCCCTCAGCACCGCAGCCAGTTCAAGTTCATCAGGAGGAGGATTTCGAGATTACTGAGGTATTGGATGCAAAAATTTCGCGAGGAGTTCTCCGTTTCCTCGTTCATTGGAAGGGCTTTGGTCCTGAAGAGCGCTCATGGATCAAAGCTGAAGACCTTAGTGCTCCTGCCCTTCTGAAGAAGTTTTATTCCAAAAATCCGGACAAGCCCGGTTCCAGGCGTTCTGTGCCCACCTTTAAAAGGGGGGGTACTGTCACTCACCGGACTGTGAGTGCTTCTTCCCGGACATTTAGGAACCGTGGCCGTCCTCCATCCTGAGGGACTGCGCATGCGCAGCCCTTTCTAAACCTTCAGTGTATGTTCCTTTAACTTAATTGGCAGATCAGGCAACACTCCCTATATTAAGCACCTGTGGTCAACACCACGTTGCCTGATCTTGGAGTCTCATTCCCCATGAGTCTCTGAAGGTGTTCCTGTGTTTCCTCGTTTATTCAGCCCAGCTGATTCCTGTGGTTTCCAAACCACTTCTACCTCTGTGGTTTCCAAACCACTTCTACTACTGTGGTCCCCATACCACAGCTACCCTTCTGTGTATCATCGTGACTGTGAGCTGATTCCTATCCGCTGCCTCCGTGCACTACAGTCTTCTAACCACTTCAACTCTACCATGTATTATTGGGACTGTTAGCTGATGCCTATCCGCTGCCTCCGTGCACTACAGTCTTCCATCCACATCCACTCACCTGTTCATCATCGTGACTGTTAGCTGATTCCTATCCGCTGCCTCCGTGCACTACAGTCTTTAACCTGCAACTCGTCTGTGTTTCATCATCGTGACTGTTAGCTGATTTCTATCCGCTGCCTCCGTGCACTACAGTCTTCAACCTGCAACTCGTCTGTGTTTCATCATCATGACTGTTAGCTGATTCCTATCCGCTGCCTCCGTGCACTACAGTCTTCAACCTGCAACCCGTCTGTGTTTCATCGTGACTGTTTGGCTGATTCCTATCCGCTGCCTCTGTGCGCTTCAGTCTTCAGTTCTTGTCAACTCTCCCGTGTTTCCTTGAGACTGCTGCCACTATTGCTATCTGCTGCTCTCCGTGATCAACAGTTCCAGTTCAACTCTGCTCTTCCGTGTCCCATCATTACTGCACCTGCTGGTTGCTATTGGCTACCTCCGTGTTTCCGCAGAGACCCGCTGCTGCTACTCCTCAGCGCTACTCATCCATCTACTGCTGATCCGCTCTCCACGCTTTCCTGTGTTCCCTGCTGGTCTACCTACCTGTGCGCTGCACCTACTAGACCACCGTTTCACCCATCCAGGGACTTTGCATCCTGCCGGCCTCCTGCCGTTCAGGTATCTCTGCACTCCTGTCTGATTGCCTGCTTCTGAACCTCGGTATGCATACTTCTCATTGACTGTGCTGTGTATTGCATACCTTGCTGGACTGTGTTGGTTCTCCTCTGGAGTTTGCTATCCGCTGAGTCTATTGCCATCATTGACTGTGTTATCTCGTGCTGGATTACTTCAAGAGACTTTCTATATTGGCAGTGCTGTTCAGTCATATATACATGTATATTGTGCATATTACTGTGGATCAAAGTTACGGTGCCCGTGTATATCTTGTGTTGCAGTCTCTCCCCGTGCACCTCCTCACATATATATTCAGTGGTACAACTTGCTAGTGGCAGACCACTGATTCCTGTTTCCAGTTTCACCTGTTCCAGTATCCTCTCACATAGCAGTGGTACAACTTGCTAACGCAGACCACTGACTCCCCGGATACCTCCACTTGGATTCCATTCCTTCACTCAGACAGCGGTACAACTTGCTATCCGCAGACCGCTGACTCTCATCACCTCCTCGTTTCTGTTGGACATTCCTCCTCACTATAGCAGTGGTACAACTTGCTACCGCAGACCACTGACTACCTTCACGTGTCCTTTGTCCATACAGTTCCTCGTGTATTATTACCATCATATTGCCAGTGCTGCTAGTCATAGACTTTCCTGAGCATCTCATCATCTGCTATTTCCTGTTCCGTGATCACCCTGCTACCAGAGTACCATATTACCACCTATACTGCTCTGGTAGGCCTATCACCTGGTGATCCCTGGGTAAAGACTCCTAGTGCCCGTGACAGCCCCCTCCTAGTCGGTGGCAGGGAGGCCGACTTAGGAGTTGGAGTTACTACTCCCTACACTACTGCTAGCACAGATTGCCTCATGCCCATCTCCTTGGATACAGCTGTCGGCCCCTTTGAGACCTTAGCCTTTGTGGATTCCGGCTCTGCCGGAAATTTCATCTCTGGCACTCTGGCATCGCAACTCCAATTAAATACACTAAAATTGCCTCAGCCGTTATTTCTCACCGCGGTGGATGGGAATCGGATCTCCAACGGGTCGGTTTTCCACATCTGTTCTCCTATTCGGCTGACGGTAGGGGTGCTACATTCTGAACTCATCGAGTTTTTGGTTCTTCCTCGTTCTGTCAACACTGTCATTCTAGGATTTCCTTGGCTCAAGCTTCTCTCCCCCTAATTTGATTGGAATCGTGCTATGGTTACCTCTTGGGGCCCACAATGTTTCAAGTCCTGCCTGTCCGGCCTAAAACCTGGCCAGTCAACTCTTCCTTGTCGTTGGACATCTCCTCAGACTGAATTACCATCTTTATATAACTCCTACCGAGATGTGTTCTGCAAAACCGCAGCCGAGACCCTACCTCCTCATCGGGCCTGGGATTGCTCCATTGAACTATTTCCTGATAAACCGCTTCCCAAGGGCAGAATATATCCATTATCTCTTCCCGAGAATGCTGCTATGTCTACCTATATATCTGAGAATCTCCAGCGTGGATTTATCAGGAAGTCTACCTCTCCCGCAGGCGGGGATTCTTCTTTGTTAAAAAAAAGACGGGTCTTTACGACCTTGTATCGATTACCGGCGATTGAATGCCATCACTGTTAAAAACAGATACCCGTTGCCACTCATCTCTGAACTGTTTGATAGGATCACTGGATCAAAGATCTTTACTAAACTAGATCTGCGAGGAGCATATAACCTCATTCGTATACGCTCTGGAGACGAGTGGAAGACTGCCTTCTGCACTAAAGAGGGTCACTTTGAATATCTAGTGATGCCCTTTGGATTGTGCAACGCCCCTGCTGTGTTTCAGTCTTTCATTAATGAGATTTTTCAAGACCTTCTCTACGTCTCTGCAGTAGCTTATCTAGACGACATTTTAATCTTCTCCCCAGATTTGGTCACCCATCGTGCTCATGTAAGAGAGGTCCTATCCCGTTTAAGAACAAATAAGTTATATTGCAAACTCAAGAAGTGTGTTTTTGAGGTATCACAGATTCCTTTCCTGGGTTACATTGTATCTGGGGTCGGTCTGCAGATGGATTCTGTGAAGTTATCTGCTATCCTCGAGTGGCCTAGACCTTTGGGACTAAAGGCAATTCAGAGATTTATTGGCTTCGCCAACTACTATCGGCAGTTCATACCTCACTTTTCTTCCATCATTGCACCCATTACCTATTTGACCAGAAAAACAGCTAATCCTCAAGTTTGGTCTCCGGAAGCTATCACCGCCTTTGAACTCCTCAAGAAAGCTTTCTCTTCTGCTTCAGTGCTTGCCCAACCTGATCAGAACAAACCATTTCTAGTCGAAGTTGATGCTTCCTCTGTTGGTGTCGGGGCAGTTTTGTCACAAGAATCTATTTCTGGGAAGCTAATACCCTGCGGTTTCTTCTCTAGGAGGTTTACCCCCTCTGAGTCTAATTACGGCATCGGAGATAAAGAGTTATTAGCAGTAAAGTCTGCACTCGAAGAATGGCGTCATCTCCTGGAGGGTGCTCTCTACCCGGTCACTGTACTTACAGATCACAAAAATTTCATCTACCTTCGGGAGGCTCGGTGCCTGAATCCCTGTCAAGCCAGATGGTCCTCATTCTTTGCCCGGTTTAATCTAAGACTCACCTACCGTGCTGGTTCTCTAAATTCCAAGGCTGATGCTCTGTCCCGTTCCTTCGATATCTCAGATACTCCACACTCGGTAGAACCCCCACCGGTCTTAGAACCTTCTTGTATTGTGGCGATCACTCAGACACCTCCTGTCGGTTGCTCCTTTCTGGAACCACACCTACGCCTGAAGGCGCACCGTTGGGCACATACCTCTAAGTTTGCTGGGCATGCCGGATCAGAGAAGACTCTTTCACTGCTCTCTCGACATTACTGGTGGCCCACTATCCGTACTGACGTCCGGGAGTTCGTAGCCTCATGCACTACTTGTGCTCAGAATAAAGTACCTAGGCAACCTCCCGCAGGACTGTTACAACCTCTTCCAATTCCTGATCACCCTTGGTCTAGCATCTCAATGGATTTCATCACCGATTTACCACCGAGCAACGGCTGCAACACCATCTGGGTCACTGTGGACAGATTTTCTAAGATGGCCCATTTCGTTCCACTAAAGGGCCTTCCAACTGCATCTAAACTAGCACAAATCTTTATTAAAGAGATCTTCCGCCTCCACGGTTGTCCTCTGGACATAATCTCTGACCGTGGCGTCCAGTTTATTTCTCGCTTCTGGAGAGCCTTCTGCAAGGATTTAGGTATCAGTCTTAAATTCTCCTCTGGGAATCACCCACAGACCAACGGTCAGACGGAGCGAGTAAATCAAGATTTAGAATTGTTTCTTCGTTGCTTTTCTTCACACAACCAATCCAATTGGAGTCTTCTGCTGCCTTGGGCCGAATTTGCCCACAACAACCATAATCATTCTTCTTCTGGATATTCTCCATTCTTCACTGTATATGGGACCCATCCCATTCTTCCCTCGTTTTCTTCCCCACCTCCCACGGTTCCTGCCGCCCACGCTATGACTCAAGATATGGCTAAACTATGGGTTTCCACTAAATAGAACCTTCTCAAATCAGGACGTCATTATAAATCTTCCGCTGATAATCATAGAAGAGTCGTACCAGTCCTCCAGGTTGGGGACAAGGTCTGGTTGTCCACTAGGAATCTGAGACTACTGGTTCACTCCATGAAACTGGCACCCCGCTTCATTGGGCCTTTCTCAGTTACGCAAATCATTAATCCAGTTACGGTTAGACTCCAACTTCCTCCAGCGTTGAAGATTCATAACACCTTTCATATCTCTCTCCTTAAACCTCTGGTACTCAACAAATTTTCCCATGTCACTCCGGTTCCTCATGCTATTCCCACCGATATGGGGGACGAATATGAGGTTAGTCAAGTCCTGGAGGAACGTAAATTTCGAGGACGTCTACAGTACCTAGTACATTGGAAAGGCTTTGGACCTGAAGAGAGTTCTTGGGTTTTTAAAGAAGATTTGCATGCCCCAGGATTATTATCCGCCTTCCTTAAGCGGCGCTTTTTACCTGATGTGTTTTCCGATTGTGAGGAGGGGGGTACTGTCAGATGCCGTCCCCGCGCTTCCACGCTAAGCCGGGACGGACGTCTGTCTCTCTCTGAGCGTCCTGTTGCTAGGCAACGGAGACGCGTCTTCTGGCGGCGCGGTGCGCATGCGCGCCCGTCGCCATAACAACGGGACGCGCTGCTAAGCTTCCTGTCCGCGGTCAGACCGCCGAATCTCTGCCTACCAATGAGGGTTAAGGACTTCCTATATATATCCTGCTCTGACACCACTAGGATGCCAGAGCAACTAGTTATCTAGCCTCCAGCGTTCCTGTGATATCTTCATTATATCCTACCTGTTGATTCCTGTTACTGACCCGGCTTCCTGAACTCGCTTTTGGATTCTCCCTGTGTCCTGTCTTGTTACTTCGGTTTGACCTTGGCCTGCTGACTATTCTCTGCCTCCTGATTCGGTACCTTATCTGCCCGCTTGGTTCTGACTCTGCCTGTACGACTACGGATTTGCCCTTTACCTCGCAAGTAGCTACCTGGGAGGGCCGCGACCTGCACGTCGCTCGCCGCGAAGTCCAAACTTCCTTGCGGGGGTACCTGGTGAATACCGGCGGCGTGTTAGACTCCGCGCCTCCTTGTGTAGTTGTGCCAATACTTGCAGGTACTAAAGTCACCTCTGTGACACATAGTAAGGCACCCGTGGGTGGTCAGTCAGCGTGAAGTGGGTAGAATTGTCGCAGATAAACCCGGTATCTTCACACTCCCTGACCAACATTGGTGTGTGACTATGTGATCCTCAGTATTGTTGTATTACTGTGTTTGTTTCCAATTGTAAAGTGCTATGGAATATGCTGGCGCTATATAAATAAGTGTTGATGATAATGATGATGATCTTTGTCTCCACTGTGACATAATCACCAAGCCGCCTCCATGGACAAGTTTGTGTTTAAATCCTGCACAGGGCTAACAGTTGCAGAAAAGGTAACACAGAATGGGGTTTGAAGTAGGCATACTTGCCACCTTTAAAATCCGAGATATCCTGGAGGGGAGGTCAAGTGGCAAGTAAAGGAGGGAGGGGGCGTGGTGTGGAAAATTGCTTAGTTTTGGCCGCCTCCTCTGTGATATGCAGCAATCTCGTTATTGATCTGATTTGCAGTGTATGGAAGTAGGTGGGAAAGAGCCAGCCAATCCTAAGGCAGCAGAGCAGTATCTGTAATACCCTACAAATCCTACCCTACATATATTACTGTATGCACTCATTCAGAAATCTACAGTTCCCCAGAGTGTCTCTAGGAAGTTAAATGCAAATTGCATCTGTCATTTTGGGATGGGCAAACTGCAATGAATAAAGTAGAAGACGGCAATGAACACTCTAGACCAGAAGCTTTGTTTGTGCAGCCTTACTCGGATTGGAATACTTTTCTTTGGGTGGACATTCATACATGCTGTTACACATGGACTTCTGGTATGAGTACATCCATATGTTACGTTACATGGATTTTTCATGAGTTGAGTTTCTACATGTTTTTAGTTTTTTATTAAAGTATCCCAGTGTTTATCTGGTCATTGCACAAGATTCTGTTATTTATTTTTTGTTGCAATGGATGGTGTTGGACATGAATGAGGGATCCTTACTAATGGAATCCATGAGAGAGGGACATCTAAAGAAGCTTTGAGAAGGCGAGTGATCTTGCAAGCATTTGTAAGCATACATCCTGAGGGGGCTTAGTGGACACAACAATCAGTTCAACACGGGAACAAGAGCACATCATCTGTCAAGTGGTGGTGGACTAAATTATATATTTTACATGACATATTGCACGCATGTTGTATTCTGTTTTTGTATCTCATTACATGTGAGTTTTGGGAAGGAATACCCGAGTGTACAAAGAGGGGAGCGCAAGTGTATGTATCATTTTTTTTTATTGTTGTTTACTTTTTTGTAATATTTGGAGGACATTCCGGATACAGATGTGGCTGCATACCCTATATAAAGTCCCTATATAAAGCCCTATATAAAGCCTGATATAAAGTCTACTGTTGTGTTTACAATAAAGTAGAAGGCTCCAGGAGATTCTTGGGGAAAAGGGGAGCCCAAAACGGACTGGCTAGTGAGAGAAGTGGTGTGTGTGTGACTGCTGACTGAGCTCATGCAGGATCTTTTCACAAGGAGCCCCTGAATGCAATGGCTGAATTGTTGTCCTGATCGATGTTTGCAGCCAGCCCAGAAAGAAGCACTTTTGCAGTATAGGAAAAGACTTAACCTGTCACTGCCCATGAGATGTCAGTAGAACTTATATGATGACAGACAAGTTTCTTTTGCTTTGCTATGCTCAAGTTATTTAAGTGAGACATCAAACTGTATTATTAAAGCTTCTGACCGGGACTGTAAAATTGCTATTGAAAGGTGTTAGAGCACTGTCTAAAGGAAGAGTTGGTTGTAGCCAAATCTGCAAGCTGACTGGGACATAGAGAGCAATCATTTACCACAAGAGTTTGTCTATATTACATTAGAAGTTTGATTCTATTGTGAAACTGCCTAAAATGGTTGCTGATGAGAGAATTGCAGGTTGTTTAACCCTACAGTTGCTGGGATAGAGCTGCTTATTCCATTATATGGATTGCTAAGTGGACACTGTCTTTTAAACTAGAAAAAGCTAAGGAGTCATGCATGCATCAAGTTGATTACTGATTTCAGCCTGTACAGGTAAACAAGCTTCATGAGTCAGCTGAAACTTCACTTAAACCTGTGGATTATAATTTAGCCCCTTGGAAATTGTATGTCGTAAAGTGACCCTAGACTATAATCATTTCTTCTAAAGCATCTAACCTGAACCAGCTGGATTACTCCTAGTTGCATCTCTACTGATTTTTGTGTGATAAGTATGATCTGTATAATTGCACTGAAAGTATTGTGATTGATTGATCTATATTATCTGCTGCCGCAGCATTTAGTGTGATGGTCTAGTTAACTTGTAGCAACCGGTTGTTGCCTACAGTATCTATCCAGTGAAATCCATTTCACTGAAGCACAGTGCCTAAATTTAAAGTGGGATATATTTATTCAGTGACCTATGTGTTGTGTCGATTTATGTTTGCATATTGTTGAACCAAGATTCCTAAAATGTTATTTATTTTCTGACATGTTGAATAACATTGCATGTTGATGGTATTGTGTTATTACTTTTCTATGCTTCCTGCTACTTATCTGCTGCTCTGGTAAAGTCTAATGCTACAAGCAAAGAGAATAAACCCACGAGTTTCTGCAGTTTTAGTCCTGTGTTCATTGTTTTATTCCAACACTACTGGGGGGACCTTTGCCTCTCTACCATAACACCGGGCCTGTAGAATCCTTCCTTACACTACTTTTGGGGTGCCAACCATTCACTTTCATTACATATCTGTTATCTAGAACAAGTAAAACTATATAATAATATTCCACCTGTAGTCTGGCAGTTACGGATCTTCCAAACTGAAACTCAGATGATTGCAAATATCTATGTTTGGGCCTAACAGATTGAATGGAAGCCACTTGTTTGAAAGCAGACATGTCACTTGTTTAATTGTGGTTCATTAGCTTTATGAATGTATTATTACTAGACTGATTTACCTTCTGTCCTCTTTCCAATTGTTATGATAACTCTCCATGCCGCTCAGAACAGATCCAAATGGACAGACAAAGGTAAACTCTTGGTCAAAGTCATTGACGTAGCTTGTCCAGTAACAAGACGCTGGTTTGGTAAAGGTGTTCTGGCAGCGGAAGTCCCAGACACGATCCTCATGTTTATTGTCGTGGATGCTGGAAAAAGTTAAAGAATTAGATCAATACATTTTTTTGTATATCCCTTTTGCATTGTCTATACACTTATACATAATTTAAATGGCTGTTACAGGGCTATCACAGAATGCTGACAGATGTGAAGACCCGGGGTATTCATCATCATCATCACCATTTATTTATATAGCGCCACTAATTCCACAGCGCTGTACAGAGAACTCACTCACATCAGTCCCTGCCCCATTGGGGCTTAAAGTCTAAATTTCCTAACACACTCACACACAGACTATGGTCAACTTGTTAGCAGCCAATTAACCTACCAATATGTTTTTGGAGTGTGGGAGGAAACCGGAGCACCCGGAGGAAACCCACGCAAACACGGGGAGAACATACAAACTCCTCACAGATAAGGCCATGGTCGGGAATTGAACTCATGAACCCCAGTGCTGTAAGGCAGAAGTGCTAACCACTTAGCCACCATGTTGCCCCATTAGAGCCTAAACTCACAAGAGGTACCCTGGGACTTTTGGGTCAGGTCATACAGACTGAAGACAGGGAAAGATACAGCAATATTTTTATTAGAGAGTTGTACAATACAAGTTCTCTAAATGAGCAAAAGGATAAAACATAAAAATATAAGCAGGTCCCAATAAACACCAATTTACTGCTAGACTTCCCAGAACTCTCCCACACTGTCTGTGATTAATGCCCAACCGACCATGGGAGTCTTATGAAGCTATCGTTCAGCAGAGCCACCAAGTCTGCAATCACAATACTCCCAGGTGTAATCCTTAGCGCACTGACAGCAGCCGAGACATCAGTGACTTTGAGAAGCAAAATAACACATCCAGAAACCTCTCCTGGGACCTTCAAAATGGGATCCCTCCCTTCAGGGTTATTCTCAGGTCCTTAAAAATAAAGGTATCCCCTGATTGGTAGAGTTCAATGTGGGGCTGTACAAGAGTGTAGTCATGTCTCAGGACCAAATTACACACTTGCCTATTTTTGAAGGCAGCTGTCCAGGAGGGGGTCCTTCGTGGGGCTTTTAGCCCCAGACCCACCATCTTCAACAACGGCGACAGCTGGATCCGGGATTTTTGCCTGCTTCCTCGGGAGTCCGGGAGAACTCCCAAAAATTTGGGAGTCTCCCGGACATTCCGGGAAAATAGGCAACTATGCCAAATGAGTTCCCCCCTGCTGTTTTCATGCCACAATGTCTGACTCAGTCCTAGGGTAGAACAATAGGATCTTGCTGTCATTAATCCATTGGTGATGGTGGGTGATAGTCAGTCACTCCCTGTCTTAACCCCTTCTAGTCATTTGTGATGTCAGAGGGTCTCCAGCTGCTCCCAGCTTCCTGTCCTCACAGAAGTGACTGGCCCAGAATAAAACATCACACCTGGCCCTGTTTAAGAACAACAGCTGATCACTATCCTTTTCTCTGATTGACTGCTGGGAAATAACGAGCCTGGTCAGGTCCTTTCCATAACAATAGGTAAGAACCAAATTTGTATAATATTTCTTTACAGTCAGTAGGTGGCGCTGTTTCCACAGCTGTAAGTAGACAGAACTCACCATCAGCCAAATGCTCTCTATAGATAGCGATAGGACATCTGAGGGCTAAAATAAGGTTCTATGTTGCAAACAGACACAAGACAATAACTATAATCAGCATGTGAGGACGCAGTATGTACATAAGATGTAGATAGATGTATTTGAATCTGCAGAGGGTGAAAATGACGAGGTTTGAATTTCATATGTTGCAGTAAGAGGAAAAATGTATATTAACCTCATAAAACAGTGAGCAGGAAATGGTTATGTCAAAATACCAACCTCAAGACTGGATAATAAGGAAATGTCATGTAATGAAGACCTTGCGTCTACTCACAGTGGAGGCAGCCATATTGCAGGCTTAACCAATCACTTGGTTTCATACCTTAGTGATGTCACTAGTTCTTAGTGCAGTGATTGGCTGCATTCTGACAGATCTTGGTTCACCCCATAGAATGGCTGCCTCCATTGGCTGTAGATGAGGATACAGTTTGATTTCTGGAATATATTATTTATTACCTGATAATTAAGTTAATGCTCTGGTGATTTTGGCACGTGTAGTTGAGAGGTTTATCAAAATCATTGACCCATGTTCCTAAGAAAAGAAAATATAAATATATATTATTAATATGATGTGACACACAAAACACTCAAGCCTCCATGTTTTGATGATTAGGGGGTGCTACAGAGATCTGAAGGATAGTAGTGGAAGTCGTATTGTAATATAGATTCTTATGGAGAATGTTATTGAACAGAGATCAGGATGAGAATTTGTGTAGTAGAACAATGGAAATCTGGGACGTGTAAAGATGCATCACAGAAGTGTAGAGATGTGCCCCGCTGTGCCCGTCAAGAAGGCGAAGAAGGACCTGACTGCTGTGCTCATGAAGAGGGCAAAAAAAGAAGAGAACAATTACTTACCATCCCTGCATTCTAGCGCCGGTAAGTATATTTCTTTTTCCGCAGGTTTCGGCCGCAGAGGGAAGATGAGCCAATTAGGGCTCACCTTCCCCTGCTGGCCAATCGGAGGCCGGATGAGTGAGCCAATCCTGGCTCACCTCCGGCCTTTCAAATTATTGGCGCTGAGGCGAGCCAATGAGCGCTCGAGGCAGCGCCTAGTGATGATGTTGCGCCGGCGGTTATTTAAGCCACCGGGCAGCGCCATCTTGCCAGAAGTCCGGCGGAGCAGAGAAGAGAGGATGTCGTGGGACATCCAGAGAGAACTTTCGAGAAAACTCCGGCGGAGGTGGCAGGGTGCCCTTGTCAGGGCAAGGAGCTACCCTGCCACACGAAGAGACCACCGGAGACGCTGGCGGGGAGCCCTTGTAAGGGCTAAGAGCACCCCCGCCCAGAGAGCTGCCGGAAACGCCACGCCAAAGAGGAGAAGAGACGCCACCGGCTGTAGCGTCTGGAAGACCCGGAAAATAAGATGTCGGGAGCAAGTTGAGTATTCTGCGCAGAGCAGGTAAGTATACCCTGTGTTAGGTTGGGCACAAGGCCCGTGGGCACGGTCGGGCACAAGGTCCGTGGCCTTAGTTAGGGGCATAAGGCCCAGGATAAATTGGGGAAAAGGCCCTTATAGGTAGTCAGGGGGCTTTAAGCCCATTATAGCAAAAGGGCACAAGGCCCTAGTTAGTGAGCTAGCGCCCATAGTTAGGTAAGGCCACAAGGCCTTGTCAGGGGGCATAAAGCCCATAGTATACCCATAGTCAGGGCACAAGGGCCTGTAGTTAGCTGGGCAGAGAGCCCATGGTGTAGGGCAGGGGTCAGGGAACTTTTTTACCTTTTACCCCAAAATGTATTTAGATACGCCGACGTTACCCCCTTGATTTGAAAGGAAGGAAGTCATATATTATTAATTACTGGAATTTAAAATGTTATTGAATCTATTCAAAATTTCTCAACTTCAAAACTTCAGGTTTTGGAGAAATGATGTTGCTTCATTTTTTATATGAGAGCATCAATATTGGGGCATTTTGATGTCAGAGTAATTTGGATACAGTCTTCAGCGTCCAATCGATTTTTCTGCTTTGTTTTTATGTTTGTTAGAGTGGAAAATCCATGTTCGCAAAGGTAGATTGTTGCAAAAGGCAGCAGCTTTTTGACTGCCTCCTCATATGAAATTTTGAATGCCTTTGCAGCTGTTGACATCCAAAAATATGACAGAACTGCTTTGTTTTCAAATGCAATACGTGCTTCATTATTGCATCGAAGCTCAAGAAGTGCCTCTGCCAACCCTTGAGGCTCTTCTTGTACAACAGCAACTTCACATTTAAAGGGGTCTACAATCCAACTGACAGCATGTGAATCGGCAGCATTACCCCCAGGAATTTTATTTTTACCCCATTTGGGGTAATTTACCCCTGTTCCCTGACCACTGGTGTAGGGCATAAGGCCCATGGTAAAAAGGGCACCAGGCCCTATAGGAGCCGGTGTGAGAGCCCTGGGTAGAAAGGGTGCAGTCCCAGTGTGTGGTGAATAAGCTAGGTGATAGTCCTGGGTAACAGTAGAGCAGAAGGCTCCTGTTAGTGCTATACTAGACCGTCTGGTTAGATAGCAGGTGTATGTATTGCGTGGTCAGCCTGCCAGATACCGTAGCAGAGTCTTATTCCGCCTGTGCGGCGAATACTGTTTTGTGCATTGTATTTTGGTTGTGCTGTGTGTGTTTCTTTACAGATGCAAGACGTCAGGCCCCCATTAAAGATAGGCTCTTGTTTCCTTACTGCTTTCCTGGTATAATCTGGGTCTGTGGGGACAAGGTGTAGTTAAGAGCATACACATACTTAGGGAAGAGCACACAGTAGTCTTCCCGTCCCATAGGTCCCTGGGGTTATGCTGGTTTCAGAGGCAGTGATTGGGAAACTCACAGGCAGTGCAGCCAATTTGAGTTTCAGGGGCATCCCGTGGTTCTATTTGGGTGTTCCAGTCCTAATTTCTGGCAAGTTCCCTGGTGGTTCTGGAGTGGGGCGGTGTTCTGCTTGAGTGAAGGCAGCCGTTTCGAGTTACGGTAGTAACGACTGGTGGTTCCGTGTGGCAGTTGACACTCCGGTGGTGCTCTGCTCCTGTGGGCCTCATTCGTGCCACATGCGACTGGTCCTTAGGATTCGTGAGTGACCCCATAGGAGAAGATAGTCTTCTCGGTACGACCTGGGTGAGGGTTTTAGGAACAGCCCTCCGTAGTAAAAAGTGAACACCGGCTGGTGTTCCCTGTAAAGTAGAGGGAGGAGGCTTAGGGAGTACACTACACCCAGTTTATAGTAAAGTTGCGTTCCTGACCATTAGTTAGCTTGTTTAGGGTCGGACCAACTGTTGTTAGTTAGTGTGGGTTATGTGGGTTGTACATACTAGCCTCACTAGAAGAGTAGAGGGAGGCTGTGTTGTGTCTGTCTTCCACAGGTGATGGAGAGGAGCAGGAGAGCAGGGACTGGAAGTTGGAGTGCCCGGTGAGTATAACGCTCTATTCCTAGTTCTGGTTAGGCCCTCACCGAGAGATGAGTGGAGTAGTCGAGGTGGGACTGTTCCTCGTCTCAAGTACTCGTAGTCCCGCGCCCTTGGCAAGAACAAAACGAGCTGACGGTAAGCGAGATTGAATTGAGTGTCTCTGCTCATTGCCGTGGTCACTGACAACCCTCCCCTGGTAGGCACGGCCTTAATATCTGTTTCTTCCATAGAGGGAACTGGAGTGAGGTGACAGAGGTTCGGTTACTGGTCTGCTGGGAGAGGAGAGTGGCTGGGGTGTCTCGGAAGCGGACAGGAGGTGACCATCGTATGTAAGGTAAGTTTATCTGTGTGCGTCTGCCCTGTTCCCCACAGGCGTTACAGAAATGTGGATTATAGGATTATCCATGTGGATGGCGTCTAGTGAGTCCTTACAGCAGCCAGGAATTCAGTTTACAGATGGTGAGGAAAGGGAAGAAGTTACCTCCAAATGTGCTTAATAGAATAGCTTTGAAACTGGATGAAGAAATAATATTTACACAAATGTGGATGAGGAAGTGAAAGGTTTGGTTTGGTTTTATGCCATTATCCACTGTAATTAATTTCACCTCTGACTCTTCCAGAGAGACAGGCCAGGAGATCATGCACAGCATAAACTATGCCCACAAATCAATGCAAGTAATTTGATTTATTTCAAATGTTATTCTTAAACATGACCCTTGAAATAAGAAAAGTTCCCTAAATTGCAATACTAACTAAATGAGGGATAAACGAACAATACTGTACGTTAAAAGAAAACAGAAAAAAAATCCAATTTAATAAGGAGATGGGGCAGAATTCCAAACCTAGAACATTAAGCAGAGCTGAGACCCTTACAATTTAGCGCAGGTTGAGGAGAGAACCTACATGTGCACAGAGCACACAATCAGGGGAAATATTATTAAATGAGATGTGCAAATGTGTGATGATGGGTCTGGTATTAAACGGCCCTAGTGACTTGTAGACAATACTGGGGCAGAACTTTTGTAAATTACTGTGCGCGTCATTATATATATATACAGCGTCGGACTGGCCCGCCGGTACACCGGTAAAATTACCGGTAGGCCCTGCTTGTTTAGGACCACGCCCCCTTTCATATGTGGGCGGAGCCCACCCGGGCCCATAGTGTTTAATCCGCGAGTCCTCAGAGCCGTAACGAGGGCGCCAGATCCAAGTCCCAAGGAATGCAAAAGACAACAGTGCACATGTTGCACATGTTGAACACGTAGAAGCAGCGCCTGGCTCCGGGACCGCAATACAGGAAGTAAAGGAATCATCACTTCCTGCAACTCGGCTCTGCTGCATGATCCGCGTTACTGGCTGGGAGGTGTACACTGAGAGCATGCAGATACCAGGAGGAACAGAGCTATGGGGAGCAGGAAATGTGGGCACAGTAAGTAACTGAACTTAATAAATATACATATACTGTACATATATCTTCCTGGGATTCAGCCACTGTTGACAGCATTTACATTGGACATTACTTTAATTTTAAGATTGGTTGGATTTGGATATTGGAACAATTATAAACGTTCATGCATTTGTAGACACTCAGTTAATCATAAGAAATGCAACACTGCTGGAATTTATTTTTAAGAGAATCCTTTAATTTTGTTTATAAATTGATAATTTAATCCATGTTTTAACTTGTCTATAATCAATATTCTATAATCTTTCCTAGCAACCAGTTGCATTGAATTGCTACTAATGTGATTTGTGCTTGATATAGTATGTTTATTAACTGTATATCATCCAAGTTTGCATAAACATACTTTTTTCCATATAGATACTATTTCTTTGACACAAAATTGGGTGCTGATTTTCAAATAATCTCACCACCACACTCACCTAGTGGACATATGGTAAAAAGAAAATAACCCCAAAAATCACACAGGTAATTGGTTACGTACTACTAGTACTGCATTTCCCTATCCCCCTTCTAATCCCTTCCCCTTTGAGCCCTCTCCTCAAAATGATTTATCTTTTACACTCTTGAGGGGTCTGTAGACAACCTCTAGGGGTCTGTGGTAGCACCAAATGACCCTTTTCCCCAACTTGGAGAAGCGCAAGCCCAGCACTTGAAATATAATATATATTGTGTCCACCTGCAACCTAATCAATAACCTAGGCCCTAGGGTAATGTGTATCCTTCTACTCATACAGGAGCCTTGTCTAAGTATACACTTATTATTAATTGTTGTTGCCATTATTATTTGTTTGTTTGCATGCTAACCAGGAAACAAGAAGACTATTGTCATGTCTGCTATGGTCAACTATGGAGGGGGCTCCAGGTAATTGCTGTACTGGGGCCTAAAATTCAAAATTCCTCTTGGCAACCCTGCTTGCAAAAACACATCTGTACTTGTAATTCTATCACTAGTGGTGGACACAGTAAGTTTTGCATTATTAGAGTACACATTATTATATACACTGCATTCTTTATATACTACAATGTGCTGCTAGCTGTCCTTCATGGGCTGACCACTCCCCCTCCAGTGTCTGGTCTCGCCTCTATGATGGCTGGCCACACCCCCTCTGGTGGGCCCCTAGGGTTGCAGTCCCCCGGTGGGCCCTTCATGCCCCAGTCCGACACTGTATATATATATATATATATATATATATACACACACACACTCTATATGGACAAAAGTATTTGGCCACACCTGTTAATTATAGAATTGAGGTGTTTCAAACAGATCCGTTGCCAGAGGTGTATAAAATCCAGCACCTAGCCAAGCAGTCTCCATTTGCAAACATTTGTGATACAAAATGGATAGTTCTGAAGAGCTCAGTGACTTCCAGCGTGGTACTGTGATAGGATGCCACCTTGCAATAAGACGGTTTGTGAATTTCATCCCTACTGGACATTAATTAGATGTGATAAGTGATATTATTAGAATGTGGAAGCGTTTAGGAACAACAGCAACTCAGCCACAAAGCAAAAAATCACAGAGCAGGGACTGCTAAGGCGCATGGTGCATAAAAGTCCTTAATGCTCTGCTGATTCCATAGCTAAAGAGTTCCGAACGTCCACTGGCATTAATGTAAGCACAAAAACTGTGCAGCGGGAGCTTAAAGGAATGGGTTTCCATGGCCCAAAAGCTGCATGCAAGCCTCACATCACCAAGACCAATGCCAAGCATCGGATGGAGTGGTGTAAAGCACATCGACACTAGACTGTGGAGCAGTGGAAACATGTTCTGTGGAGTGATGAATCACGCTTCTCTGTTTGGCAGTCAGATGGGTGAGTCTGGGTTTGGCGGGTGTTGGGAGAACGTTACCTGCCTGACTGCATTATGCCAACTGGAAATTTGGTGTAGGAGGGATAATGGTATGGGGCTGTTTTTCAGGGTTTGGGCTAGGCCCCTTATCTCCAGTGAAGGCAATCTTAATGCAGGTTAAGTGTTTCTTTAACCACTTAACCTTTTGGGTCCCGACATTGCCGCTTTAAATTAACATTTATCTAGGTCGCACTGTTAAGTGATGTGAAAGTCAGCTGCCGGAAAGCTGTGTATTCAGAATTAGTTGCTGTCAGCATGCTGGTGCCATCGGAAATCTGCAGATTCGTTTTTTAGGTAAGTCTATTTATATTCCAGTTGTTTTTTTTTTCAAATCGGATCTTCTTTGTAGGGATCCTGCTTGTCGGGTTTCTGGTACCCTGGAAAATGTACCCAACACTTGAATTCAATGTCATTATAGTCCCTGTTGGTGTAATGGTCAAGTGTCCGAATACTTTTGTCCATATAGTGCAGGCCTGGCCAGCCTGTGGCTCTCCAGGTGTTGTGAAACTACAAATCCCAGCATACCTTGCCAGCTATTGGTGGCCTATCTACTGGCTAAGCATGATGGGACTTGTAGTTTCACAATACATGGAGAGCCACAGGTTGGTCAGGCTTGGTATAGTGTATGTCATATCTATCTATCTTAAATCTATCTATAACTCATATCTCATATCTATCTCATATCTCGCTCTCTATGTCATATCTATCTATCTATCTATCTATCTATCTATCTATCTATCTATCTATCTATCCCATATGTATATATCATCTATCTCACATCTATCTCTCTATCACACTTGTGATGCTCATGTATAAAATGTACACAGTGATTTTGGATGTCATTGCAATGCTCATTAGGAAAACGTGTATTATATGGAATAATGCAGCCTGGCTTTTGCATTTAATACCCCTAAATTTATAAAAGCACTCAGCCTACAGCCTCCACTTATAATGTCCTTATCATTTTTCATTAAAGGGTACAATATATCCTATATTTTTGTAGAATATAACGTTACCTTCAGGTCCTGCACACACCGCAGCGATACTCAGTAGGAGAAGCACTATCACCTGCATGACTACAGAGCCGAAGCAGTCTGGATCCAGATGAAGTCTTGGTGTTATTGTGTTATATGTAAATCTGTGTTCCAGGAGGTTTATATATGATGCTGACGGATCCTACATACACATTGACCAGCTGGACTCCCGATATCACTCCTAAAAACAGCATTTGACAAAGAGTCAAGGTTACAAAATTACACAATTATAAACTCCCTGTTTATGCTTTCATTTAAAGTATTATATAACTCATTTGGATTTTGTTATGTGGTAGGGGAGTGGTTTATATGTGCAAAACAGCCCCCCCCCAACAATCTATTCTTCAAATATAACATCTATCATCTATAACATTGGTTAGATACATTTTCTAATGGAGTGTATCTAATAATTACCTTTGCTGAAGAGTCCTGATCACCTGGGGGCCAGGAGTTCTATCGGCGATGTCAACAGTTTGAACGGACTTGTGTGAAAGGCTGCTCATTTCTAACCGGATGATGGTGGGTACGTGAGTTAGTGACGATATGGGGCACCATACATCCATCATTATCCTCACAGTGCGGATTCAGTGATCATTCAGGACTGAATTTTATAGAAGGCTTTTGGCAATATTCTGGCTTCACAAACTATCAGATTATGTGGAGAGTCTACTAATTCATTGTTACACATCTGGATGCTCTACTAATATTAGAGGTGTCAACAGGATTACAATAGATATGAAGGAGTTTGTTTTATCAAATTTAATGCTGAATTTCAAAATATAAACATTCTTTAATTTCATCCTGGCAACATCTTGGTGTATATCTGTATCAGAAGGAGTCTGATAACTAAAAACCAACGTATTGGAAAACATTTGTCCGCAAAATAACAAAAAAATATTCCAAATGTGCTTGAAAAATGAAAAAACAAAACATTTTTCTTCAGTCACAATGACCGTAAAATATTGCAGCCGGATCCAACTTGGCAAAACAAGAAACCCTTAACCAGCCACCGCAGAATGAAATATAAACACGCAAGGTCTATTTATACTGTAGGGATTTTCCCACGTCGTCATGTGAAATTATCTGTGGTTTACAATTTTTTTAGTTATATTTTAACTAAATTGTGGCAACAGAGTTTTGGGAGCTTCATCCACACCTACTCCCAGGTCTAAGAAGACCCGTATTACCTCTCAGTGTAATGAAATAATATAAAAAGTTACATATTTGTTTCTGCTCTAACCCCATCTGCTATTTCATCTCCAGTTATAGCACACAAGCAGTTGCTTTAAATGTGAAAATATATTTTTAATATCCCCAATGTCTATACAGACACACTTCAATAAAAAAAGTTTAAAAAAAACCAAACAGGAATAAAAATTGTACAAAATGTTATCCCCTATAACTTTCCCTAAACAAAAGACAATTACACATAATAGACATCAAAACAAAAAATAATCATGGTAAAGTGAATCTCTATTATTATTATTATCTAATTTAGTTTTTATAACCCCGAAGAAAAACCTATTTAATTCTAAAATAAAATGGAGACTATTTATTACAACGGTAATTAAGGGATTAAAGAGTCATCTTAATGGTATTAAATTATTATTTAGATTGTGAGTTTCTTCCATTTGCACCTGGGCCCATGAATTAGGGGGGCTTCTACCAGGCCCTTTGACTTAGGAGCCCGCCCTGCACCTGTTTTGCTGGCATGGTATGAGGGGGGCCTGTAGCCCTGGTCTGACCAGCCCATGTTAGAGGAGACCACCCCTGGCATTTTGGTATTTCCTGGTGACTGGTCCCTCCCAGAGACCAGTCACTGTATTAAATGCTGCTTATAGTGTAGATAAGACTCTTTCCTGACCAGTTCAACTCCCTGTTTATCAGCCTAAAGCAGGAAGCCTAAGCTGACTAAGAACACAACAAGGTGAGGGCAGGGGCTTATCTGCTCCTCCTCTTGTTTGACCTGGCCGCCTTCCCTCCTGTTCTTCACCTTCCCTTTCCCTCTGCTTCACCCCTAAGTGTCACATTATTTCCCCCCCCTCCTCCGAATATATAGATGTATAGGAACACTCCTGAATATAAATGTTCAGGTGTATTCTCCAGCATTCAAATTTAGACAGATTGTGCCATTGTCTCTTACCTGTCCTTGCTCTTCTCTCTTGCAACTTTGTTATCCTCTCGCTGGCTTCTGGAAAGTTGGCGTCCTTTTTTGAAAATGCAAAAATGTATTATAATTAGAGATGGGCGGGTCCGGTTCTCCGAGAACCGAACCCACCCGAACTTTGGGTATCCGAGTACCGAGCTGAGCAGCTCGGTACTCTCCCGCCCATTCCGAATCCAAATCGAGGCCGAACTTCATTGTGACGTCGTCGGATCTCGGGGCTCGGTTCTCGCGATACTTCAACTTTATAAATACACGCCTCCACAGCAATCCATCGCCATTTGACAGAGGGAGAGAGCAGGGTGTAGTCATAGGCTAATTAGAGCAGGGACAGATAATACAATATTGTTCTTGCAATTGCTCTAACCAAAATCGCTAGTGCAGAGAGGAGGATAGAGGTTTATTATTTTTTCTTCATCTTTGGCACTCCCCAGCGCTTTTGGGGTGTCCCCCATAATTGTGCATAAATATTTCTGGCTGTCAAAAGTCATATCTGTCAGCAGTATCTACTAAATAATTTTTAGCACTCCTCAGTGCTTTTGGGGTGTCCTCCCTAATTGTGCATTAATATTTCTGGCTGTCAAAAGTCATATCTGTCAGCAGTATCTACTAAATAATTTTTAGCACTCCTCAGTGCTTTTGGGGTGTCCTCCCTAATTGTGCATTAATATTTCTGGCTGTCAAAAGTCATATCTGTCAGCAGTATCTACTAAATAATTTGTAGTACACTTCAGTGCTTTTGGGGTGTCCTCCCTAATTGTGCATTAATATTTCTGGCTGTCAAAAGTCATATCTGTCAGCAGTATCTACTAAATAATTTGTAGCACTCCTCAGTGCTTTTGGGGTGTCCTCCCTAATTGTGCATTAATATTTCTGGCTGTCAAAAGTCATTTCTGTCAGCAGTATCTACTAAATAATTTTTAGCACTCCTCAGTGCTTTTGGGGTGTCCTCCCTAATTGTGCATTAATATTTCTGGCTGTCAAAAGTCATATCTGTCAGCAGTATCTACTAAATAATTTGTAGCACTCCTCAGTGCTTTTGGGGTGTCCTCCCTAATTGTGCATTAATATTTCTGGCTGTCAAAAGTCATATCTGTCACCAGTATCTACTAAATAATTTGTAGCACTCCTCAGTGCTTTTGGGGTGTCCTCCCTAATTGTGCATTAATATTTCTGGCTCTCAAAAGTCATATCTGTCAGCAGTATCTACTAAATAATTTGTAGCACACCTCAGTGCTTTTGGGGTGTCCTCCCTAATTGTGCATTAATATTTCTGGCTGTCAAAAGTCATATCTGTCAGCAGTATCTACTAAATAATTTGTAGCACTCCTCAGTGCTTTTGGGGTGTCCTCCCTAATTGTGCATTAATATTTCTGGCTGTCAAAAGTCATTTCTGTCAGCAGTATCTACTAAATAATTTGTAGCACTCCTCAGTGCTTTTGGGGTGTCCTCCCTAATTGTGCATTAATATTTCTGGCTGTCAAAAGTCATTTCTGTCAGCAGTATCTACTAAATAATTTTTAGCACTCCTCAGTGCTTTTGGGGTGTCCTCCCTAATTGTGCATTAATATTTCTGGCTGTCAAAAGTCATATCTGTCAGCAGTATCTACTAAATAATTTGTAGCACTCCTCAGTGCTTTTGGGGTGTCCTCCCTAATTGTGCATTAATATTTCTGGCTCTCAAAAGTCATATCTGTCAGCAGTATCTACTAAATAATTTGTAGCACACCTCAGTGCTTTTGGGGTGTCCTCCCTAATTGTGCATTAATATTTCTGGCTGTCAAAAGTCATATCTGTCAGCAGTATCTACTAAATAATTTGTAGCACTCCTCAGTGCTTTTGGGGTGTCCTCCCTAATTGTGCATTAATATTTCTGGCTGTCAAAAGTCATTTCTGTCAGCAGTATCTACTAAATAATTTGTAGCACTCCTCAGTGCTTTTGGGGTGTCCTCCCTAATTGTGCATTAATATTTCTGGCTGTCAAAAGTCATTTCTGTCAGCAGTATCTACTAAATAATTTTTAGCACTCCTCAGTGCTTTTGGGGTGTCCTCCCTAATTGTGCATTAATATTTCTGGCTGTCAAAAGTCATATCTGTCAGCAGTATCTACTAAATAATTTGTAGCACTCCTCAGTGCTTTTGGGGTGTCCTCCCTAATTGTGCATTAATATTTCTGGCTGTCAAAAGTCATATCTGTCAGCAGTATCTACTAAATAATTTTTAGCACTCCTCAGTGCTTTTGGGGTGTCCTCCCTAATTGTGCATTAATATTTCTGGCTGTCAAAAGTCATTTCTGTCAGCAGTATCTACTAAATAATTTTTAGCACACCTCAGTGCTTTTGGGGTGTCCTCCCTAATTGTGCATTAATATTTCTGGCTGTCAAAAGTCATATCTGTCAGCAGTATCTACTAAATAATTTGTAGCACTCCTCAGTGCTTTTGGGGTGTCCTCCCTAATTGTGCATTAATATTTCTGGCTGTCAAAAGTCATATCTGTCAGCAGTATCTACTAAATAATTTTTAGCACTCCTCAGTGCTTTTGGGGTATCCTCCCTAATTGTGCATTAATATTTCTGGCTGTCAAAAGTCATTTCTGTCAGCAGTATCTACTAAATAATTTTTAGCACACCTCAGTGCTTTTGGGGTGTCCTCCCTAATTGTGCATTAATATTTCTGGCTGTCAAAAGTCATATCTGTCAGCAGTATCTACTAAATAATTTTTAGCACTCCTCAGTGCTTTTGGGGTGTCCTCCCTAATTGTGCATTAATATTTCTGGCTGTCAAAAGTCATTTCTGTCAGCAGTATCTACTAAATAATTTGTAGCACTCCTCAGTGCTTTTGGTGTGTCCTCCCTAATTGTGCATTAATATTTCTGGCTGTCAAAAGTCATTTCTGTCAGCAGTATCTACTAAATAATTTTTAGCACTCCTCAGTGCTTTTGGGGTGTCCTCCCTAATTGTGCATTAATATTTCTGGCTGTCAAAAGTCATATCTGTCAGCAGTATCTACTAAATAATTTGTAGCACTCCTCAGTGCTTTTGGGGTGTCCTCCCTAATTGTGCATTAATATTTCTGGCTGTCAAAAGTCATATCTGTCAGCAGTATCTACTAAATAATTTTTAGCACTCCTCAGTGCTTTTGGGGTGTCCTCCCTAATTGTGCATTAATATTTCTGGCTGTCAAAAGTCATTTCTGTCAGCAGTATCTACTAAATAATTTTTAGCACTCCTCAGTGCTTTTGGGGTGTCCTCCCTAATTGTGCATTAATATTTCTGGCTGTCAAAAGTCATAACTGTCAGCAGAATCTACTAAATAATTTTTAGCACTCCCCAGTGGTTTGTGCTCAGAATGGATTCAAAGCAGTCCACATATGATCTGAATGAGCAACCAGGTTCTGTCACCAGTCCTGATGTTAGTGTTCCCAGTACGTCATCTGGCCAAGGCGATGTCAAACAACAGAGTGTTTTCAAATTAGTGCAAAAAACAAAAACCCAAAAAAAATTTACTGTATTGAAGCGAAAAAGAAGTGTAACTGAGCAAAAGTTAAGTGACGATAAAAAAAAAATTGCAAGCATGCCATTCTACACACGCAGTGGCAAAGAGAGAATGAGGCCTTCACCTTTGGCTATTAGTGGCAGATCCCAAAAAGTTACCCAGCCTACAATTGGTGCACAACTACTGTTACGCGTCAAAGCCGAGCTGCAAGATAACAGTGAGGCATTACAGGAGAATATTTGCTCTGATTCACAAATGACAACAATCCCTGTGGAGAGTCCATCCAACAGTGGGATGTCTAATCGTGAGCATTCTGCTGATGTGTGCCTTAATAGCCCGAGTGTAGCCGGTGATACCCAAATTGAGGATGCCACTTTGGAATTAGAATAGGATGAGGGGGAGATTTGTGTAGGCGACGAGGGCGCTAATGATGATGTTGATGATTATGATGCAGACAGATACCAAATTGCCTTTCTCAATTTCTATTTATATTCTAGATTATATAACGGCTGAATAGTTTTCTATTTTACTCCTAGTGGAGAGAGGATCTGATGCAGACAGATACCAGACTGCCTTTGTCCATTTCAATTTATATTGTACAGTATATAACGGCTGAATTTATTAGTATTTTATACAAGTGGAGGGGGGCCTAGAGAGACAGAAACCAAACTGGCTTTCTCCATGTCAATTAATATTGTACAGTCTATAACGGCTGGATTTTTTGGTATTTTATACAAGTGGAGGGGGGCCTAGAGAGACAGAAACCAAACTGGCTTTCTCCATGTCAATTAATATTGTACAGTCTATAATGGCTGAATTTTTTGTTTTTTTAAAAAAGTGGAGGGGGCCTATAGAGACAGAAAGCAAACTGTCTTTTTCCATTTCTTTACATATTTAACTATAAGTGTAGGGTGTAATATAGATTCAAAGACGATGGCTGCATTGCCAATATGCATAGATGGAGAGGAAGACAATCTGTTTTGTGTGTAGAATAAACGAAGACCTACCAACGAAGAATTAAACAGTTTTTTTGGATGATTTATTACCTCAACAATTAGATTACTTATCTCTAAAACAGTTGGAGCACTAAATTGGGTTATTTTAGGCACAAAAACATGTATTTTCCAACAAAATAGCAAAACAAAACCAAACAAAACCAAAACCAAAACCAAAACACGCAATGGCGGTTTTGCAAAACCAAAACCAAAACACAACGGTAATCCAGATCCAAAACCGAATCCAAAACCAAAACACGGGGGTCAGTGACCATCTCTAGTTTTTGGGCCTAAATTTACCCAATTTAGTGCTCCAACTGTTTTAGAGACAAGTAATCTAATTGTTGAGGTAATAAATCATCCAAAAAAAACAGTTTAATTCTTCATTGGTAGGCCTATTCTACACACAAAACAGATTGTCTTCCTCTCCATCTATGCATATTGGCAATGCAGCCATCGTCTTTGAATGTATATTACACCCTACACTTATAGTTAAATATGTAAAGAAATGGAAAAAGCCAGTTTGGTTTCTGTCTCTCAAGGCCCCCCTCCACTTGTATAAAATACCAAAAAATTCAGCCATTATAGACTGTACAATATTAATTGACATGGAGAAAGCCAGTTTGGTTTCTGTCTCTCTAGGCCCCCCTCCACTTGTATAAAATACTAAAAAATTCAGCCATTATAGACTGTAAAATATTAATTGACATGGAGAAAGACAGTTTGGTTTGTGTCTCTCTAGGCCCCCCTCCACTTGTATAAAATACCAAAAAATTCAGCCATTATAGACTGTACAATATTAATTGACATGGAAAAAGACAGTTTGGTTTCTGTCTCTCTAGGCCCCCCTCCACTTGTATAAAATACCAAAAAATTCAGCCATTATAGACTGTACAATATTAATTGACATGGAAAAAGCCAGTTTGGTTTCTGTCTCTCTAGGCCCCCCTCCACTTGTATAAAATACCCAAAAATTCAGCCATTATAGACTGTACAATATTATGAAAAATGGACAAAGCCAGTTTAGGGTCACTCTGTCTATGACACCCTACCCTTAAGGATAAATTGCCCTAACAGCAGCCTTTCAAGATGGTATGTGATATGGAAATGCCACAAGTCCCTTTACTCTTTGGGGGTAGATTGCACCCTACACTTACATAGAAAGTTTTAAAAAGATGTTATCGGCATCATCTTCAGCTTAATCCTCACCCTCATCAGTGTGTACGTCATCATCACAGACTATCAATTCATCGCCGCTTGAATCCGCCATTAGAGAACAGTCAGTGCTTGGATGTCTTGGATGGTGAAGGCCTTCCTCGTGGAAGATGTAGTTCATTTTTATAAACATCATTTTCTCCACATTTTTGGGAAGTAACCTTCTACGGCGATCACTGACTAAGTTCCCTGCTGTGCTGAACACTCGTTCAGAGTACACACTGGAGGGTGGGCAGCTTAGGTATTGCAAAGCAAGTTTGTATATGGGTTTCCAAATGGCCTGCTTTTCTTCCCAGTAAGGAAAGGGACTGTCTGACATTTCCATATCAACTACCTCTTGAAAGTAATCCTCCACCATCCTTTGCATGTTTATACTCATATTGGATGGAGTTATGGGCAAAGTGACACATTTTTTTGAAAAATCCTTCAAACCAGCCCAGATGTTAAATTGTTCTGGTCTGCCCCCTGTGTCTTCCCTGCTTCTTTTTTGGAAATTTAATTTTTTACGAGCAACAGCTTGAGAAAGTGAAGGAGGACACGTCGTCAAGCCGAGGCCCAGTTCAGCGGCCAACTTGCTGAGCAATAGCTCCTTGCAAAAGTTCACCTCTCGCTCATTTACAAGTAAAGACTCAATGTAGGTTTTAAACCTTGGATCAAGCACAGTGGCAAAACATACTGATCCGAGTTCAAGATCTTAATAACTCGAGGATCATTGTGAAGCGAATTAAGTACTTGATCGACAAGGCCAACATACTTTGCTGAATTGCTTGCTTTCAGCTCCTCCTTCATTTTCTCAAGCTGCTTTTCCAATAGTCTAATTAAAGGAATGACTTGGCTCAAACTAGCAGAGTCTGCACTGACCTCACATGTCACAACTTCAAATGGTTTCAGCACCTTGCACAGCACTGAAAGGATTCCCCACTGTGCAAGAGTGAAATACATCCCCCCTCCTTTCCCAATGTCATGACTTGTGCAATATGCTTGGATGGCTTTGCACTGTTCCTCCATCCTCTGAAGCATGTACAGGGTGGAATTCCACCGAGTTACCACCTCTTGCTTAAGTTGGTGGCAGGGCAAGTTAAACTGCTCTTGGAGCTGCTGTAATCTCCTACATGCTGTGGCTGAATGCCTGAAATGGGCTGAAATTTTACGGGCCACCGAAAGTATCTCCTGCACCTCACGGTTATTTCGTAGGAAGCTCTGCACCACCAAGTTGATGGTGTGAGCAAAACAGGGAATATGTTGGAAATCACCCAGCTGTAATGCTCGCACTATATTGTTGGCGTTATCTGAAATGACATACCCTGGGGAGAGTCCGAGTGGTATAAGCCATGCATCAATCACATCTCTCAGTTTGCGTAACAAATTGTCAGCCGTATGCCTGTTAGTGAAGCCGGTGATACAAAGAGTGGCCTGCCTGTGACAAATGTTACGTAGTGGTGTACATGCTGCTGCTGTTCCTGCTGGTGAAGGTGAATGACCAACCCAGTGGGCTGTCACAGTCATATAGTCTTTGGTTTGGCCACTTCCACTTGTCCACATATCTGTGGTTAAGTGAACAGTGGGCAGAATGGCATTTTTCAGCGCAATCTCTACATTTTTACACACTTTTTGGTATAGTTGTGGAATAGCTTTACGGGAGAAATGGTGTCGCGATGGAATTCTGTAACGCGGACACAAAACCTCAATTAACTGTGAAAAACCAGCTGCGTTTATTGTGGAGATTGGACGCAGATCTAACACTAACATTGCAGCCATGGCGTCTGTAATTCGCTTGGCGACTGGGTGACTGCTGTCATATTTGCTTCCCCTCGCAAATGATTGTTTCACAGTTAATTGCTGAAATGTAGGACTGCTCATTTTATTAACCTGCCTCTGGGGTGACGATTCACCCCCAGCAGCAGCAACAGCAGCAGCAGGACTAACGCTTTCTTCAGAGGAATCAATAATAGTGCGGGAGTCATCCAGCCTTAAGTGGGATGCCGGGCTAACTCCGAGCGCTACTGAGGATATTGATGAGGATGGTGTGGTGGGTGTATTTTGTAGCCGTCGGTATGTCGGTGAGCGGAGGGTCTTAGCTGATGAGGGAGTGCTTGTATTCTTTTGGGAAGAACTTTCAGCTTTTCCCAACACTTTGCCATGAACTCTCGTTAAATGGCGTAACATAGACGAGGTTCCAAGATGGTTAAGGTCCCTCCCTCGACTGACTGTGGCTTGACATACACTACAAATGGCTACACAATTGTTGTCTGGATTTGGGTAGAAATAATTCCACACATAAGAAGTGGATTTTTTTGTTTTATGCCCAGGCATGACAATGGCCTTTTTCTTGTCACGTGCCAGAACTGCTGCCACTGGTGCAGGACTTACACAAACAACCTCATCAACATCCTCATTAGCGCCCTCGTCGTCTACACAAATCTCCCCCTCATCCTCTTCTAATTCCAAAGTGGCATCCTCAATTTGGGTATCACCGGCTACACTCGGGCTATTAAGGCACACATCAGCAGAATGCTTACGATTAGGCATCCCACTGTTGGATGGACTCTCCACAGGGATTGTTGTCATTTGTGAATCAGAGCAAATATTCTCCTGTAATGCCTCACTGTTATCTTACAGCTCGGCTTTGACGCGTAACAGTAGTTGTGCACCAATTGTAGGCTGGGTAACTTTTTGGGATCTGCCACTAATAGCCAAAGGTGAAGGCCTCATTCTCTATTTGCCACTGCGTGTATAGAATGGCATGCTTGCAATTTTTTTTTTATCGTCACTTAACTTTTGCTCAGTTACACTTCTTTTTCGCTTCAATACAGTAAATTTTTTTTTGTTTTTTGTTTTTTGCACTAATTTGAAAACACTCTGTTGTTTGACATCGCCTTGGCCAGATGACGTACTGGGAACACTAACATCAGGACTGGTGACAGAACCTGGTTGCTCATTCAGATCATATGTGGACTGCTTTGAATCCATTCTGAGCGCAAACCACTGGGGAGTGCTAAAAATTATTTAGTAGATACTGCTGACAGTTATGACTTTTGACAGCCAGAAATATTAATGCACAATTAGGGAGGACACCCCAAAAGCACTGAGGAGTGCTAAAAATTATTTAGTAGATACTGCTGACAGATATGACTTTTGACAGCCAGAAATATTAATGCACAATTAGGGAGGACACCCCAAAAGCACTGAGGAGTGCTAAAAATTATTTAGTAGATACTGCTGACAGATATGACTTTTGACAGCCAGAAATATTAATGCACAATTAGGGAGGACACCCCAAAAACACTGAGGAGTGCTAAAAATTATTTAGTAGATACTGCTGACAGATATGACTTTTGACAGCCAGAAATATTAATGCACAATTAGGGAGGACACCCCAAAAGCACTGAGGAGTGCTAAAAATTATTTAGTAGATACTGCTGACAGATATGACTTTTGACAGCCAGAAATATTAATGCACAATTAGGGAGGACACCCCAAAAGCACTGAGGAGTGCTAAAAATTATTTAGTAGATACTGCTGACAGATATGACTTTTGACAGCCAGAAATATTAATGGACAATTAGGGAGGACACCCCAAAAGCACTGAGGAGTGCTAAAAATTATTTAGTAGATACTGCTGACAGATATGACTTTTGACAGCCAGAAATATTAATGCACAATTAGGGAGGACACCCCAAAAGCACTGAGGAGTGCTAAAAATTATTTAGTAGATACTGCTGACAGATATGACTTTTGACAGCCAGAAATATTAATGCACAATTAGGGAGGACACCCCAAAAGCACTGAGGAGTGCTAAAAATTATTTAGTAGATACTGCTGACAGTTATGACTTTTGACAGCCAGAAATATTAATGCACAATTAGGGAGGACACCCCAAAAACCACTGAGGAGTGCTAAAAATTATTTAGTAGATACTGCTGACAGATATGACTTTTGACAGCCAGAAATATTAATGCACAATTAGGGAGGACACCCCAAAAGCACTGAGGAGTGCTAAAAATTATTTAGTAGATACTGCTGACAGATATGACTTTTGACAGCCAGAAATATTAATGCACAATTAGGGAGGACACCCCAAAAGCACTGAGGAGTGCTAAAAATTATTTAGTAGATACTGCTGACAGATATGACTTTTGACAGCCAGAAATATTAATGCACAATTAGGGAGGACACCCCAAAAGCACTGAGGAGTGCTAAAAATTATTTAGTAGATACTGCTGACAGATATGACTTTTGACAGCCAGAAATATTAATGCACAATTAGGGAGGACACCCCAAAAGCACTGAGGAGTGCTAAAAATTATTTAGTAGATACTGCTGACAGATATGACTTTTGACAGCCAGAAATATTAATGCACAATTAGGGAGGACACCCCAAAAGCACTGAGGAGTGCTAAAAATTATTTAGTAGATACTGCTGACAGATATGACTTTTGACAGCCAGAAATATTAATGCACAATTAGGGAGGACACCCCAAAAGCACTGAGAAGTGCTAAAAATTATTTAGTAGATACTGCTGACAGATATGACTTTTGACAGCCAGAAATATTTATGCACAATTATGGGGGACACCCCAAAAGCGCTGGGGAGTGCCAAATATGAAGAAAAAATAATAAACCTCTATCCTCCTCTCTGCACTAGCGATTTTGGTTAGAGCAATTGCAAGAACAATATTGTATTCTCTGTCCCTGCTCTAATTAGCCTATGACTACACCCTGCTCTCTCCCTCTGTCAAATGGCGATGGATTGCTGTGGAGGCGTGTATTTATAAAGTTGAAGTATCGCGAGAACCGAGCCCCGAGATCCGACGACGTCACAATGACGTTCGGCCTCGATTTGGATTCGGAACGGGCGGGAGAGTACCGAGCTGCTCAGCTCGGTACTCGGATACCCAAAGTTCGGGTGGGTTCGGTTCTCGGAGAACCGGACCCGCCCATCTCTAATTAATATAAAGCTGAATGAGGACATAAAAGGTTTCATTTGTTTTTATTCTGTTTTCTACTATTATTCTTTTCACCTTCGATACTTTAATGGTGATGCCAGGACGCTACGTCCCGATGGCAGAAGAAAAATTTTGCCCACGGGTCAGTGTAAGTAATCTGATTTATTTTAAATGATAAAACTCTGAATTAAGAAAAAAAACAAAGTTCCTTTATTTTCCGGCAGCTCCAAAATTCCAATATTAGATAAATAAGGACTAACAGGCAGTAATGTAGACATCAGGAAGTGTCCAGTATAATAAAGAGATTTGTCTGAGTTCAAATCAAGAAGAAGAGGCTGGAGAAATGTGAGAACGTGTCTTCACTGTGTGGTATATACTGAGAACTGAAAATGGCTGCCAGGTATTTCCTGTCAACCAGCACTTCCTGGTTGGCGAATGGATGGCAGTGATGTCACTTCCTCCAACCACACATCTACATCCTCCTATAAGAGCCTATAGGCTCTTTCCCCGGTTTTTCTTCTTTTCCTATCTATTATGATCGATTAACGAGGGGATAAGTACTATTCATCTTCAAGATCCACATAAGGAAGGAGATCAAGATATATGTTTGAGGCGCAATTTCTTCCTTTTTTTGGTGCGTGCAATACCTTTGGGGATTTTGTACCTATTACACAAAGAAAATTGAAGAGCAGCATTGAAATAATTTAATATTCACATTGTATTTTTTAATTGCTGTTATTTTGATGTTATTACACTATATCACTTATTTTATGTTTATATGATCTGTTTTGGATGTTCAGCATAGAAACTTAGAAGTATACATTAAATTTAAGTATAAAGTTTATTCAATTTATGTGTGTCAATCACATTCTTATGTGGGGAATATTTGGAGCACTTGAATCACCTCATTATTTGTTTTTCACAGTCACAAAGGTAGTTAAGGGTTTTTATTTTTATAGAAGCTGCTGATTTTTAAGCAGAGGATTTTTGTGTTGTGGAAATATGATTCATGTTTTATAGATTGCATGTGGTATCTGCCTTCATGTCTCTTGTGCAAAGTGTGCCTCGAGATGCACAAAGGGTGTACGGAGACAGGAGACTCGCTGAAGGTAAATTAGGTCGACATACAGATATGCATCTCTCTGTAGAACATTGGAGTAAGATTTGTGCCACAAGACTCGACACAAGTGAAACCCTTTAGAAAATGTAACATTTTCATGTTTTATTATTTTATTAAGTCAGACAGACATGTACTGGATATTGTTATAATTGACAAAGTGTTATAGAAGTGTTATAGAATATGACCCCTTTGCCCTCCTCACTTAGCCAAGTAGCTGAACTTGTGGGATTGAAAATGGCATGTGAATTGGGTAAATCGATTGACATACAATGGTTTTCAGTATTTTCCCAGGATAGGGGGCGACGTTGAGGTGACTGATGAACTTTTATGACAATGGCAATACATAAGTAGAACACTCACATTACATGAAGGACTTGTGACAGTGACACAATTACCAACTGAAGTAGCTGTTATTTAAGTTAACACTTACACACATGACTGTACATGACTTTAACAAAAGGGCGGACATAGCTGTCAAATGGGCAGCAGGGTTTTACATGACAACCGACAAATCAATGTTTTGTTTTGTTTTTCTTTGTATTGTATTAAATTGTACACACACATAAATTAGTTAATATATGAGATTTGTGTTACCTGAAGAAAAAGCGGTCTGGAAGTGAAGGGATGTGGTCAGGAGTCTTCTGGATTCTGGAGAGGTGGACAAGGTAGGCCTGTGGCGCCCAGAGTGTATCTTCCAGGCCTAGCTGAAGCAGCACCTGGTCGGACTCAGCTGGGTAAAGAAGGTATGTGCAAGCTGGTACGAGCATACTGGTGTGCACTGTAACAATTATGTAGCAATGTAAGTAACGAATATGGAGTACTTGCCTTACTCTAGATTAGCGCTGGCCAGCCGGTGGTGCGGAGTCTAACGAACCCCCTGGTGTTCACCATGAACCGCCTCAAGGCGGGATGGGCTTTGCTGAGGAGGATTGCAGGTCGCGGCCCACTGGTCTGCCTCTAGAGGTAAGGATGTAGGAGGTAGCCCACGATAACACTGGAACTGGAAGGTAGTATCAGGATAGCCGACGTCTGGTACACTTGGATTGGAGAGGAATACGTAGTCAGCAAGCCGGGGTCTGGTACACTTGGAGTGGAGACAATACGTAGTCAGCAAGCCGGGGTCTGGTACACTTGGAGTGGAGACAATACGTAGTCAGCAAGCCGGGGTCTGGTACACTTGGAATGGAGAGAATACGTAGTCAGAAAGCCTGGGTCTGGTACACGAGGAGTGGAGATAATACGTAGTCCGCAAGCTTGGGTCTGGTAAATGAGGAGTTAATGTTGAAAAGCCTGTAAGGAGCTAGTACACGAGAAGCACCTAGTCAGGGTACATAGGAAGTTGCTCTGACGCTGTCCAGGCGTCAGAGCAGGACTTTAGTAGTTTGCAGATTTGAATTCCCCGCCCCGACTGTCATGTGACAGCGCCGCCCCAACCCGGAAGAAAGAGAGGATCGCGGCGCTGGAGCGAGGACAGGTGAGTTGTAACATGCACCAGACTGTTCTTCTCAAGCTGGTAGGAAGGCAATGTCCTGTCTTACTTGATTGAGAGAAAATGTCAAGAAGTCAATACCAATAGAACCATCCGATACCCATCCTACAGATGGACTTTCTCCAGGTAAAACAAATCCACTTCATCCAAGTGCCACCTTGCAGGATTCTCAAGTATGTACTGGTGTACCGATGAAATATATCTGGGTAAAGGTTTATTGAAATGTTTCTAAAATATTGCTGTTTCATACTCAGGGTTGTTGTTAGTAGATGTGGTATCCCTAGAGTTATAGAAAGTGATATGGGGTATTCTTTTTATTGGTAATAACTTTATAATGTATGAACAGTGATAGTAAGTTACATACTTTTGATCGTCCACAAACCAGTGGGAATATAGAGTAAAACGGTACTAGTTAGAACAAATTGAATAGAATGATGGTTGAAACTAGATTGGAGTGGCTGAGAGCTTTGACCACTAGTCCTCCCCACTATCAAAATCACTCCTAAACTGCCTCTTAACCTGTCATCTTTTGAAATACTTTTGACTTTCCTTGTGATGAGTTTGTAATGGAGACTGTTCTAGACCTTGAGAGGAAACGCAAATAGTGAGACAGCAACAAAGAACGTTCGAAACACTGTCTCCTAAGGTGTTACACTAACTGTTTTGATGTTGAACTGGGAGAGTATGTTGTGGAACTGTAATTTCCTACGCTCAGGTTGTTTGACAGATAGGTACCAAGTGTTGACGACCAGCATCATGTCCTTAGGGGTAGCAGAGAGACACTGGTACCCATTCCATCCACTGCAGAGGAGGCAACCCCACGGAGACGGTTCCAATTACACTCGTGAATCTGTTCTGGGAGACCCCGATTGCAGTTAACAGCACCTGGGCCAAGGACTTGGCAAAGACTGTTGACCAGCATGAAGTAGCAGTTTTTCCTGTTTATCCCTGTCCAGTGTTTCTCTCATCTCATTCTCTTTTCAGGACATGCAATTCTTTAAATTGGGAACAGGTGACAGAGGCTGGTTCAGGTAGTGATATTGAGCAGTTGGGAATGAAAGAGAAGTTGTTAGCACAATCGGTCCAGCCAATTACTCTATTCAATTCAAGGGTAAAGGAAAATTTGCTAACCTTGGAGCTTGAAGACAGTTTTATTGTCTGAGGTATAAACTGCAGATTGAAGAGTCCTAACCTCTGTTACCATGCTCCTATGACCCGTTTAACCAATCAACATACCTTATTAAATAAAGACACAGACAACTGTTAAATTTATTTTTCCAGCCGGGTAAGAAGAACTGAACCTGCTTGTGCCCGGCGTATACCTCTCCAGGGAGTCAATGCCCACTCCCCTCCCATTGGCTGGATACTGGAGAGGAGTTAACCTTTAGGTTGCAGGTACCATTTGTTGTGCCTATCACCTGAGTTTAGGGACGTTTCGCTTAGGGCTGCACTTGTCATTGTGTCCGTAATTACGTTGACCCCATAGTTGAAGAGAGGTACATCCAGCGATGCCAGTCCAGTAATATTCGGACTTGAGCAGGCATCCTTGAGAATGATTATCATTCTTGGGTGGGTAAGAGTTTAAACCAAACTAAGTGCTAGGTGTGCTCTCACGTACCTCCGAGATTATATCAAGTAGCACTAGTTCTCTTTCCACTAAATATTTCTGAGGTTCCTGAATTATGGGGTGGGAGGTCCCTAGGGGAAAGGTAATACAGCTAGGTCCCTTAGTTTGGAGTCTCCCAATATTCAGCAGGCCGATCACTGTTTCACGTACAAAGAAACTTGAGTATTGGGAGACTGGGAAGAACAAACAGACAATAGCCTGCCCCACAACTGTTGAAGAAAAGAACTGTTGATATTATTAGAGTGTATATGCTAACTCAGGTTGAAGGAGATTGTAAATTACATTGTTGATAGACATAGGATGATATTTGTCAACATGCATTATTTAAATTTTGTCTCAGCTAAAAGACATGCTTTGGACAGATGAACATGTTAGACATGAAGGACTGTAGTAGAATCTATAATATAAAAGCCTAGTGGCGTGTGGTAGTCTGTGTGTGAAAAAAAAACACCAAGCTGCAGCGCCACCTGCTGGGCGGAGTTATACACTGACCTACTAAATTCTTAGGTAATTTTACCTCATGAACACACATGTGTAGCGGCGTGTGTTAGTGTGTGTGTGTGTGTGTAAGTGGAAAAAACTATTTTCTCAGAAAGGGCTCATCCAATTGACCTGAAATTTGGTATACTGACATTATTTGACAAAAAAATTAGAATAGTGAAGTCAGTTAGCTTCCATCATCCCCCCCTCCCCCCGTGGGAGGAGTAGTAAAGGCTAAATTTACGAGTTGAGGGGTCAAACTCATTTTCGTGAGATAATTTTACCTCATGAAAACACATTAAAAAGGGCGCTTGCGTCGGGAAGTAACGCTCTTCCCCTGAGGAGGCCTGGGCTAGGCCCAAATGCATGACAAGTACCTTTTTAAGACCTTAAGTAGCTTGATTTGACTAGAATGCATGAGTATCATGCACGGGTTACTTTGTATTCTATATTGTTGATACATGTTCTATCGCACCCTGTACCCTTCCAGATAATGTGTTACATGTGTGGGTGAAGGGCATACAAAAGGTTATCTCCGAGCTCCAGAGGTATATGTTCCATAGTAAAAGAAAATTGTTTCTAGGATTGTGAATCTCTTTTCCGGTAACCTGACTGATATCTACAGACAGTGTGGTCATATGCAAGGGGGGACATACATTACAGAACAATGAGACGTACTACTGAGATCCTGCAATAAAATCTTTAAGGTGATAGTTTTGTGCACTATCAAGGGGTGGTGCTGTCAAAGTCAAATAATTGGATGAAAGAAAGCAGATTGATTAATATTGTTTTACCGTGCGATAGCAATCAGTACGCCACGTGTCATAGCGCGATTGTACGATAAATAACACACGCATACACTTACACATTCACATGTACATAGTTAATTTTATAATAGTTCCAACCCACAGGTTTTTATAAACAGATGTTATTGAGTTTATAGTTAAATAGTATAAGGTTATATGTACTTCAGTGAGATCTAAGGTTCAGGTTTCAGGAAACATATCATGTTTGGTGTCATTCTAATCCCCTATTTATCCTCTGTGATCTGATTCCATCAGCTATAAGATCGCACTTTGTGTATGCTAGTTATGGAATATAGGGTATTAGTGATCAGAATGGTATTGTCTGTGTAATGTAAATAGACCACTTTGAACTAGTTCTTGGCGGGAAGATTAGTATGCATCTTCTGGAGAGCTGACCCTTGCATGATATCGTTTGAACTGGCCAATGACCTGCATTACACTGAACTGTCCTGGAGCCTGAACCTATGGAAACATACCAAGTCATCTGTATTGTATTTACTGTGATGCCAAATGTATATATATTGCTCTCTGGAATTAGCTTGCAGTCACTTTGACCACAGACTTCAGGACTGAATGACTGTATAGCTGGATCCAGCAGTGTGCAGTGTATGTATCGGCTGTACTTATTTATTGAACTGTTGTTTTTTTTTCCTTTTGCTAATAAATTGCTTTGTGCTTTGAAACCACACAAATTGCATAGACAATGGTTATTGGTAAACGATAAAATAATTTTAATAACATAATGATAAAATTGCATAGAAATTGATGAAAAGAGAATGAATTAACATTTACGCGGAGAAATATGTTTGTATATGTTTAGCAAGGAAAAAAAGTTCAAAAGCCAAAACTAAGCTTTCAAGGCAATAAACTGTTCAGAAATGTTAATAATACAGTTTCAGGGTAATAAAGGAGAAAATTAATTGCTGGTGGGTCAAGTGGTTTAGTCAACGATCTGTAATATATGGAGTGATACTAATGACTCGGAGAAGTAAGATTAGACACAAGGGGGTAAATTTAAATTTAGGGCTTATTTATTAAGGTGTGGGAATGCAAAAGTGGAGATGTTGCCTACAGCAACCAATCAGATTCTAGCTGTCAATTTGTAGAATGTACTAAATATTTATAGAATCTGATTGGTTACTATAGGCAACATCTACACTTTTTCAAACCCGCAGCTTGATAAATTTACCCTGAGATCCTGACTCTCATATTGGATTCTCTGCTCACTGTCTGACATGTGCTTGGAAAACGTGATGATTCTGACGACACAAGTGGTGGGTGAGAGTATCCTCACTTATGCTATATGTGTTGTAGCATGAGCTTTTCCTACAAATATATTAAGTAAAGTTTACAGAAGGTACAGTACAAGCCAATACATTTTAGTTATCAGGAGATGGAAAAATCCTTTAAGCCCTTCAAAAGTCCTATTGATACAGATCCACAAGTGTGATTATACCAAAATTATTTTGTGCTCCTACAGAGGGGCAAACCATGCTTTCAACAGCCACAATATTATATCTAACTATCTATCTATATATGCTAATATGAAGTCTAGTATTACATATACTGTATTGTCATGGGATAAGAGAGCCACTTATCATGTTGTATGATCAGAGAGTACTTTATTTTGATTTCAAGCACAAATTAATTTGTCATGAATCAATCGGTCACGTGCTCCTACGCAGTTTAGATGACTTCAGCCAGATACAATAGTACCAGTGGCGGATCCAGGTGGGGGCTTGCTGCTGGCGGCTGCACACTGTGCAGGTCCGTTCAGCAGTGACAGGGTGCTGCCCGGCTGCTCTGATTGTGTTTTAAACACAATCAGAGCAGCGGGGCAGCACACCGTCACTGCCGTGCGGACCTGCACATACTGTGCAGCCGCCGACAGCCTTAGAAATTAGAAAGGGGGCGGGGCCTAAATCGCCCCCCCCCCCCCTAAAATCGCCCAGGGTATTGCAATAGTCTGGATCCGCCCCTGAATAGTACACTTTATCTATCATTATCTTGGAGACATTTTGTACTTTTATCATATAGACGTAGAACTCACTTTGGTTAATTCCACCATCAAAATGAAGTCAACCCTTTTATGTAATTATCTCTTACCATATTAAACACCTACTATATTAAGTCGACCATGGTAGACTCTGAGCTATAGTAGTAGCACCAGTTACCGATATATATATTTCATCATAGATATTATACGGTATTATGTTAGATAATAGACAAAACAATGTTATTCTCTGAATTGCCTTACAGAAAGAAAGTTGTATACCGCCATCTAGAGGCCAGATACAGCCATCCAGAGGCCAGATACAGCATTACAACAATGAACACATTTGTAGATAATGTAAAAAGATTCTGGGTTAGAATTTCTCTTGCGTTAGTTCTTCTCACATGAGTGGAATCTCCACCGCCTGTCCCTAGAACACAAGACACAGTTTAAGTGTTAAACAATAAAACAGACTGAGATTAAACAGCTTTCCATATTCCAATAGTTATTTCAAATGCACACACAACATATAGTGAGATGTAAAACAAGATTAAGTCTAATAATTAAGACCTAAGATGCCTGTGTCGGTGAAGAGGGAAAAGGCTTGGTGGAGGACAGGGGTCTTTGGCATGGCTCCGAAAGCAGCCGCGGCTTGGTGAATTGCAGCGGTACTTCATGTATTGCTGCGATAGGAAACCCATCACTTTCTCACTTTAAAGGGTGCTGGAACCAGTATAATGGTGGAGGGGAGGGCTGGGGGTATGGGGAGGATAGCCCGTTCTTAAGGAGTGTGTGTGTGGGGGTGGGGGGGGGTGGGCGCCAGGCAACATTCCGGTTAGGATTTCCCATTCGCCCAACCTTTCAGTGATTTGTGCATATGTAGATTAATTACAAAAAATAATTCAAAAAAGGAAATGTGTTTGTTTACATGAAGATTACTTCATATATTATTTGCATGGATTGCGTTTTCCTGGATTTTGCACGCTTTATATTCTTTCTGTTATATTTTGGTTTGTCACAGACAGCGGGCATGAGAGCAAGGCATAGCAATTAGGGGGAATCCGCGAAGGGGCGTGCAGGATCACTGTGGTGAGACACAAGTGACAGGTTGTATATGTCAAGGAGCTGGGCCCTCGGGAGAGGGGAGTGTTGCCTCCATGATAGACTGAACCTGCCCGGTGGTCGGTTTTGGTAAGTTGAAATTGGCCTTGGACACCGCTTCCTTTTCTATTGCAGTTTAATTGGTAAATAAAACTGTGACCACTTTTGTCCAATACCCGTCTTCAAGTAATTTCTTAAGTTAGCCTCTGGCTACGGGGTGTCAGCTGTTCCGTCTGTGCCCCTTATATCACACAGCTGGGACATGAATGAGTAGTGAATAGTGAGACCTTGTTGTTGGTCTAAGGGGTATATTTACTAAACTGCGTGATTGAAAAAGTGGAGATGTTGCCTATGGCAACCAATCAGATTCTAGCAGTCATTTTGTAGAATGTACTAAATAAATAACAACTAGAAATATGACTAATCTAAACCTCCCAGGTCAAGTTTATCTGACAGGGGGGTAGAGCTGTGTTTATTTGTTCAGTGATGGTCCAGGCGTGATATTGGATATTCCACAATGCAATCTAACATTATCTGGAGGATTCTATGTATGTGTGAGACAGAGATAACCTATAGAAATAAACTAATGTGTTATATTTATTTCAACAGAACGCTTTAGCATCTGCCGCCATCTGAGCCACAAAGAAAGGCCTACAGAGGATGCCAATGAGGAGGAGGTGGCCAATGAGTTGGAGGAGGTCCATGAGGAGACCCATGAGGAGGTCCAAGATTCCCCCCCAGGATTAAGCCCAGGAGGAGGCAGACCTTTCCACACTCCCCCATCAATCCCTCTCCCCGAGGAACACTCCAGGGCTAAATTAATGGAGGGATCGCTGGATGAGGAGGCAAGGCCATTCCAGGCCAGTGCAGAAGACTGTAAGTATCTTGATGTTATAATGTAGTATAATATTATTTTGTTTTGCAGTATAAAAGTGTAGTTCTTAGAAGGCCTCCTAAAAAACTGGTGGCTGGTTTGTCATTATGGAGGGGGGACACCATGCTCAGATATTCCCTGCTATAGTGCCACCAGCCCCGGCTGGCAAAGCCTAGTGCTGGTGATAGTAAAATTGGGGGGACCCCATTCTGAAACGTGAATTAGCTGGCAGGGGAAAGAAAGGGGCGGACCACGATGACGCATTTAGCCCCGCCTCCACCCTCTTCAACAACGGAGATGGCTGGATCCGGGATGTTTGCCTGCTTTCTTGGGAGTCTGGGAGAACTCCCAAATATTCAGGAGTTTCCCGGACATTCCGGGAGAGTAGGCAACTATGATTTTACGTCACATAATTGACTTTACTACTGTACTACAGTATTTTCAGATCGCTCTTTGATGAATAAAGGCGTACGTAGACCCGATTTACGTACGTTCTAAAACAACCGCATGTTGTGCTCAATATACGTCTCTTAGTAAATCAAAATCATAAATTTAAGTTAGAAGTCTGTAATGTTAAACATAGAGGGTATCATTCATGAATGTTAAAAAGTAAATTAGTCTATTCCTCACAGGTGTCGAATTTGGTTCTGCATTGCCTCCTGCTGGTGATACGTGATATTGCAGCAGCTGTAGTTTTATAAAACAGCAACTATATGCCACAAAATTTAAATCTTTCCTGAGGAATAAATAACAGCAGACCAAACACCAGTCTCAGAGGCAATAAGGCCTATGTAGAATATAAATATCTAATGTAAGGAAATATTTACATTTACTCTAACAAATGATGCAAAATGCTCTCTCTATGGGAGAAACTCCCACTATAAGCCTCCTGTAGAATACATACTCATAAGTGTTGTGATGGTAACTATGAGCCCCAGTCAGGTGATGATTAGTAGGTGCGTCCCATCTCAGGTAATGGTCAAAGTTATTGACGTAGCGACTCCACCTGCAGTTGCGCGTAAACAACGCTTCTCCTTTACAGCAATAAAACTTCCACCTAGAAAATAGCATATTGTGAATTCATGTTTTAAAATAGCACTAGCAGCCAATTGTTATAATTAATCTTAATTATTAGTGCATTATCTAAAATTTTTTTTTTTTTTTACATAAATAAATAAATGAAAAGTAAACAAGTTTTCGTTTCAGGTATGGGCTGCAGTGCCTGTTTAATGCCAGCAGGTGGCACTGTTTCTATAGTGGTATTTGAAGAGACTTGGTTGACATTTTAGAGTTCCCTATAGATGTCAGTAGCAAAAGTATTGTTGAGCGGTTTGGATTCACAGATGTTCGACAAGATTCGGGATGTGAGTGGTTAACAGGGTCATGCCTCAGTTTCTTACGCCGAAATCAGATCTGTAAACAAGGCAAAACGTAATTTCCAGGAAAAACTCATATCTTGCGAGTTTTGAATCAAAATATTTCTATCAGATATATATTTAAAGAAGAGAATGTAGGGAGGAGGTTGTTTGCAAGGGTGTGCTCAGTAAATAAGTGTGTTTATACTACACACTACAGAGTTAGACAGGGTGAAAGATGGACAGAGAAAACAATAGAACAGCTGCTATTATTTTGATGCAGTTTATTTCCATAGGGATCAGTCAACTAGCATAGTTTTTAGATCAATTGGGTTTCAGTCTGTTTAGACAGAGTACTAGCTACTGCCAGGGCCATCTTTTCCATTGGGCATGATGGGCAGCTGCCCGGGGGCCCCACGGGCAAGGGGGCCCCATAGGCACGGCTCTTAATGAGAATAAATAATCCTGCAAAAGAAAAAATCCTGCAAAAAAAACCTTCAAGGGTCACTGAGCAAGTACATCTATCTATCTCTATCTCTATATATCTATATCTATATCTGTATCTGTATATATATCTATATATCTATATCTAGGGGCCCCGCTGCACTGCTTTGCCCGGGGGCCCATAATGTTGTTAAGATGTCCCTGGCTACTGCTTGTTATTAATGCATATATACAGTACTATAGACAGGGCCGGATTAACCCGAGGTCTAACTGGGCTACAGCCAACCCTTAGCCCAGGGGCCTCCTTCCCTTTAATCCGGCCCTGACTATAGACCTCATTCTGAACTATTCTTTAGTGGAGTAAAACAGTGTACTTCTGCTGTATGACTTTTAGCAGCAGAACCCAAAAAACGATTTATTTCTTTTAAAATCGAAAGTGTTTCTAGTGAAAATAATCTTGTGCGGGCGATGACATCTTTATTAAGTAGGCAAAAAACAGCGTTGCTTGAGTGTGACTGGGCATTCCCCAATAAACCAATATATTTCTTTCTTTAAAAATCTAAAGTGTTTTCTAGTGAAATCAATATTTGGGAGAGTCATTCAGTGGCATATTTATTAAGCGGTCCAAAAACAGGGTGTTTGCGTGTTTTACACCCCCCAAAAAAACTATATATTTCTTCTAAAATGCTTAACGGTTCATGTCATAACTATTACCACCTTATTCATGTCCTTAGCACTGTAATATATTAAGAATGGACACAACACAAATTTGTGGCAAATGAAAGGTTTATTTAACCCAATAAACATACACTGGGTAGAGAACACTGTAAGTAGATTGGCAAAGGCCCCAAGCCAATCTAGAAGCCCAATCACGGGTCACTAACTCTCTGGACATCAGTAACATGTACCACTTTTACCTGAACACACCAATTATTTATCTTTAAATAGGCACAGTTATCCCAGGCAACCCACAACAAGGGCGGTACCTGCACCGAAACCTAAGCCGACTCTTTAAAGGGAAACAGGTTCCACATGGCTCAATACAAGTAATGTTCACCCCACTAACCTTTTTGCGCCGACTGCACAGTATTCTCAAGCCACACCTGGTTCCTTGACGAATGTAGGACCATCGCCATACCTCAACCTGCAGTAACTAAACTCCAATAAATTTGCCTAATAAACAGACCCAGTCACTAATTGGCCAAATGAATCCCATCCGAACCAAAAAGGCGAGCACAGTGGGAATTAAGTCGATGATGCTTGATCCGTCAACTCTGAAAAGTTGTGGGGGAACCCAAACTTGCCCATCTGAATTAATTGCCCACCGCACCTTTTATCAACCACCCATAATGGGAAAAACCTCCATATTCACCGGGAAACTTCATCAGACCAGCAGAGGACCAAGTCAGGCCATATAGAATGTATCCATCCCATGTCGGATCCAAACAGAGAGGTATTAAGGTATGATTGGTCTGGGGTTGTATTTGACTCCTACACCTGAGTGGCACAGGGTGGAGAGTGGCAGGAGACACGGTGCGAAAGGAACATCAAGGAGAAAACAAGGAGGGAAAGGAAAAAGAGGAGCAGAAAGAAAGCAGAAAAGTTGTACAGGAGACACAAGCAAAGTTAAATACATAAACAAAAACCTTGTGGTGCCAACAGCCAATCAGGCCCACTTGTAGAGGAAAATTAGGCAAAATGCCTTTGCATCCTTGCTTCCAAAAGCAACAAGTGACCAAAGCCCTGTGTCACCCAAAGGCAGAAAGGTCAGAAAAGGAAGAACAGGAGCTCAGAATAGCAGAAAAGTCAGACATACATAAATGCCATGGACCGCCATCTGCCCAACCATGGGATGCCTGAAATTGCCCTGCCATATACCACTGCGGACATGGTCGCACAAACCCCAAAGAATTCTTGCCAAACAGCACATTAACCATACCCCTTAAACCCAATGTTCGCAACCGTAAACAGGTATCCCACGAGGGGTGGGGAGGGGACCCTTCATAATTGAATAACCATGCTGTCGCTGTATGGGACACATAGAGGCAAACTCAGGGACCAATTTAAACCAGGCAAACCGAGCCATTCCTTTTAGGTAACAAAGGGACACTGCTGCCCCTGGCCTGGCGGACCAGGCGCAGGCATGGAGAAGGCGTAATTACGGGTGAAGTGGAAATGACTAAACACATAGTGAATATGATGGAGGATGGAGTCAACCTAAAGAGGCCATCGATTAGCTTGCCCGGATGGCGCCAACAACGTTACCTAAGCAGCGCTAATCATTGCAGTTAAATGCATCCTGCTCCACCTCTGCAAGTGCCTATAACAGGTCCCCCATCACAGTGGACTAATTGTCCTACTCAGGTCAGGAAGGGCTGGGGGCAGCGAGCCCAGCAGCAAGGCTGCGTAGTAAGAAAAAATACGAGTCACATCCACCAGCCCATGAAGCCTAACAAAGAAGGCCAACCCTGGCCTGAAAGCTAAAATCCAAAATATAGGCACACCAAACCAGCTCGCCCAGCAAGCTAATGACCAGGGGGAAAGATGCACTCTGTTTAGCATTGGCCTACACAATGCCCATGTTAACCTAGATGCCAACAAATTCAGACTGCCACACAATAGGGAAAAGGTCCAGCAGGACAAGAGCAACAGTTCAATCGGAACTAACCCACCAGACCAAGGTGGAGCGTACTAATCACCGGTAAGCAGGCACCGACATGACCGCCCCACGCTGCATCCACGATACCCAAACAGACGGCAATAGAAAAAGAAACCCACTGCGTTTTAGGAGTGTAGACCGGCCAATGAGCAGTAGATACACTAGCATGTGATTTACAAAATTTAGGTATCTGATTGCTCTCCAAGGACTGTGCTGAGGAAAAATGCAATAAGAAGAAAGCACTACTGCAAAAGAGGTACTCCGTGGTGTAGCATTTAGCACCCTATAACAGGGGTCAGGTATGAATCCCCCCCGGAAACCAAAACAAAAGTATTATACAACGCCACTCCTATACGTGCCATCAAAAACAAATGAAAGAGAAAGGTAAGACGAAATATAAAATCACAAAATAAGAACAGCATATCAGGGATAGTCACGCTGAGACAAAGACCACATGTCTGACAGTTAAAGTATGGACGATCCCTCACAAGTACTAGTCGTTTGTAGGAAATACATATATACTACTTATATCCATGTCACAATGTGCATATACAGGGGACTACTAGCAAAACACTCCTCCTTCTGGCAAACCAACTCACATCTTCTAAATTAATAAGATGTGTGTATAGAATAAAATCAGTTAAGCTCGTATCTGTTAGAACCGCGGCTATTGATAAGCCTTTAGAACCGGACTACTAGTGGTTCTAAAGCAGCCGCCTTTCCAGTGAAACTTTATATGTTTGTAGGTACTCAGATGCTCCCAGGACTTATGTCTATGGTAGTAGAGACTTATCAGGATAACCGCGGCACAAGGTAGAGAAACTGGAAGACTGGAGGTGGAAGCCAGGGAGAGGCCTAGGTCGCGGGTCCGTAACCCATTGGAGGGTCAGGATACAGACCGGAGATCGGGGCTGGCAGCAAACAAGCGGGTCTTGTATTCAAGTAAAAGGTCAGGGTCACAAGCGAAATAGTGAAATCCAAAATCCAGGCAAAAGGTCAGGGCAACAGGCAATCAGGTAAGGTCCAAAAGTTCAGGCTAGGTCACAACAGAAGGTCAATTAAAAATGTCAGAAGACAGAGTAGGTCAGTAACAACACAGGCAGTGAATGCTATAACTTGAAGGGAGGCTCAGTCCACCTTGCTTTACATACACAGAGCAGCCGATCACCAGATAGGAGGCACAGCATAAGATAACAAGCCCCAGGAGGCTGATAACTAATCACCCCCTCACTACGAATGTGCCCGGCTAATCCCCCATGCCGGGACGCGGAAATCTGACAGCTCGGTGGAAGTGACGTCCTGGTCGTCAACGAGATGGCCAGAACACAGGCAGCCGAGGAGAGCAAGTCGCGGCGGCTAGAGGAACCACCACGGCTTGTAACAGTACCCAAATAAAAGGCATACCTTCCAACCACCGATTACAGTGGGTATCTTTTCCACATTTTTCGGAAGTAACTTCCTACGTCGATCACTGACAGGGTTCACGGCTCTGCTGAATACTCTTTCAGAGTACACACTGGAGGGTGGGCAGCTTAGGTATTGTAAAGCAAGTTTGTACATGGGTTTCCAAATGGCTTGTTTTTCTTCCCAGTAAGGAAAGGCACTGTCTGACATTTCCATATCAATTACCTCTTGAAAATAATCCTCCACCATGCTTTGCATGTTAATAGTAGGATTGGATGGAGTTAGGGGCAAAGTCACACATTTTTTGGTAAAATCTTTCAAACCAGCCCAGATGTCAAATTGATGTGGTCTGCCCCCTGCATCATCCCTGCTTCACTTTGAAAAGTAAATTTTTTTCTGAGCAGCAGCTGCTTGAGAAACTGAAGGAGGAGACGTCGTCAAGCCAAGGCCCAGTTCAGCGGACAACTTGCTGACCAATAGCTCCTTGCAAAGATTCACATTTCGGTCATTTTGAAGCAAAGAATCAATGTGGGTCTTCAACCTAGGATCAAGCACAGTCGCCAAAACGTAGTGATCCGACTTCAAGATTTTAATAACTCTTGGATCATGGCGAAACAAATTAAGTACTTGATCTACAAGGCCAACATACTTTGCAGAATTGCTTTCTTTCATCCCCTCCTTCAGTTTGTCAAGCTGCTTTTCCAATAGTCGAATTAAGGGAATGACTTGGCTCAAGCTAGCAGAGTCTGAACTCACTTCACACGTCACAACTTCAAATGGTTTCAGCACCTTGCACAGCACAGAAAGGATTCCCCACTGTGCAAGAGTGAAATACATTCCCTCTCCTTTCCCAATTTCATGGCTTGTGCAATATACTTGGATGGCTTTGCGCTGTAACTCCCTCCTCTGAAGCATGTACAGGGTGGAATTCCACCTTGTTAACACCTCTTGCTTAAGTTGGTGGCAGGGCAAGTTAAACTGTTCTTGGAGCTGCTGCAATCTCCTACATGCTGTCGCAGAATGCCTGAAATGTCCCGAAATTTTACGGGCCACCGAAAGCATCTCCTGCACCTCACGGTTATTTCTTAGGAAGCTCAGCACCACCAAGTTTATTGTGTGAGCAAAACAGGGAATGTCATGGAATTCACCCAGCTGTAATGCTTGCACAATATTGTTGGCGTTATCAGAAATGACATATCCTGGGGAGAGTCCAAGTGGTATAAGCCATGTATCATGGACAACCCTTAGTTTTCGTAACAAATTATCAGCTTTATGCATGTTAGTGAAGCCGGTGATACAAAGAGTAGCCTGCCTGTGACAAATGTTACGTAGTGGTGTACATGCTGCTGCTGTTCCTGCTGGTGAAGGCGAATGACCAACCCAGTGGGCTATCACAGTCATATAGTCTTTCGTTTGCCCACTTCCTCTTGGCCACATATCTGTGGTTAAGTGTACACTGGGCAGAATGTCATTTTTGAGCGCAATTACTACATTTTTACAAACTTTTTGGTATAGTTGTGGAATAGTTTTACGGGAAAAATGGTGTCTCGATGGAATTTTAAAACGGGGACACAAAACATCAATTAACTGTGAAAAACCAGCTGCTTTTATTGTGGATATTGGACGCAGATCTAACATTAGCATAGTAGCTATGGCGTCTGTGATCCGCTTGGGCGACTGGGTGACTGCTGTCTTATTTGCTTCCTCTAGCAAAAGATTGTTTCACAGTTAATTGTTGTAAAGTAGTAGTGCTCTTTTTCTTGTGCTTCTTATGGGAGGAAGATTCACCCCCAGCAGCAGCAACAGCCGCAGCAGTGGTACTAACGCTTAAACATTCTTCAGAGGAATCAATTATAGTGCAGGAGTCATCGAGCCTTACCAAGTGGGATGCAGGGCTAACTCCCATCGCTACTGAGGATATTAATGAGGACGGTGTTGTGGGTGTAGATTGCAGCCGTCGGGATGTAGGTGACAGAAGGGTCCTAGCTGATGATGGAGTGCTTGTTATTTTCTTGCCATAATGTTCAGCTTTTCTCAAAACCTTGCCATGAACTCTCGTCAAATGGCGTAACATGGATGAGGTTCCAAGATGGTTAAGGTCCCTCCTTCGACTGACTGTGGCTTGACATACACTACAAATGGCTATGCAACTGTTGTCAGGATTTGGGTAGAAGTAATTCCACATATAAGAAGTGGCTTTTTTTGTTTTATGCCCAGGCATGACAATGGCCTTTTTTGTCATGTGCCAGAACTGCTGCCACTGGTGCAGGACTTACACAAACAACCTAATCCTCATCAACATCCTCAACATTTTTGCAGTGTCTTGTGTGAGATATGTGTGTATTCTGGAAATGTTTTTTAGATGTATGTGACATGCTTTAGATATAGAGTTGATGTGGGGAATAATGGATAGTTGTGAGTCAAGGATTACACCTAGGCAGCGAGCTTGAGGGGTGAGGTTTAAGGTCATGTTGTCAACAGTAGTAGAAATGTCAGGTAGGTAACTTCTGTTGGTGGGTGGGAATATTATTAACACTGTTTTAGAAAGATTGAGATTGAGTTGGCGAGAGGACATCCAAGATTAAATGACCCTCCCACCCAAATGTATCACATCTGGGTGGGAGGGGCCAAAGACAATTCCATCTTGCTCAAAATTTTAGACCAGATGTTTTTGGCAGCCAAATCTGCATCAATGTGAGTATTATACATACTTGTGTGGGAAGAGCAACTATTGCCCTATCTGAACGGTCTGTTTTACATATTTTTGTAATGCTGTTGCCATTACCCATTTTATAAAATGAATGCAGAACACAGTTGTTCCAAACATGCCCTATACCACAAGCTATACCATCTAGACCAAATTTTGTGATATTTAGACATGGCATTTCTGCAGGTATACATATATCTATCACGTTGCATTGTGTCGTTGACTAGCGCCCCCCATTTGTGGAAATCAGGTGGGTCAGAAACAAGTCAGCCTCTGGCTATAATAACCTTAGCTAATGTTGTAAGATTAAATATATATTTATAGACAAATTTGTCAGTGATATCTTACGGAGAGATACCATAAAGACACCATTTACCATCCAAAGGTGGGGCAGCTGGTACAGTATGAAGGAAACAATCCCAAATAGTGGACCCGAAACGGTGGACCATCCGACACTCCCACAATATATGCCAAAAGCCACTGTCACTTGAGCCACATTTTGGGCAGGGGTAACCAGCTCTCCTACCCATGCGAAGCAACCCTTTTAGCATTTTTATTCTGAGAGCAGTTCACCTTGGTCTATCTACTTGTTGAAATGTCTACTGATACCTCTGTCCATCTAGTGACTTATTCTTATTATTGCTGGTGTCAATCTGTTAGAAAAATTCAGCAATGTAATTTGCAGCATTCAGCGACCACATGTAGATACTTTATGCACACTGCTGTGCCACTAAAGATTGTATCTTTTATTAAACTGCAATGTATTTTTGCCGCTACACTGTCACTAATTTTAGCCTAAATTGGTGAAAATTTGGCCATTGTGAATAGATCATTAGAAAATAGACTGTAAATTACTGTAAATTAATGTTAATGCTATAAATACTAATGTAGGAGCAAAAGCAACTCAAAATCACATAATTGTACCAGTTTTTCACAATTTTAATTAAATCCAGATCCAAAACAAAAAAACTTTCAGAATTTTTGGGCAAAACCAGAACCAAAACCAAAACACAAAGAAGTTTTAGAACCATAGCCAAAACACGGGGTCTGCACACATCTCTAGTTTTAAGCTTATTGTTGTTTATTAGCTTTATGAATGTGTTATTACTAGACTGATTTACCTTCTGTCCTCTGCCGTATTGTCATGATAACTCTCCATGCCGCTCAGAATAGTTCCAAATGGACAGACAAAGGTAAACTCTTGGTCAAAGTCATTGACGTAGCTTGTCCAGTAACAAGACTCTGCTTTGTTAAAGGTGTTCTGACACCCAAAGTCCCAGGTGCGATCCTCAAATATATCGTCATGGATGCTGGAGAAAGGTAAAGATAAGATAAGATCAATATATTTTTAGATATACCCCTTTTGCATTGTACATACATCAATAAATTGTTTAAATGGCTGGCAAAGTTTTCCCTTTTGGCCTGGTCATGTGATGGGTAATCGCAGAATTTTGATAGGTAAAATCAAATTTGTTAAATATTTCTTTACAGCCAGTAGGTGGCGGTGTTTCCATTGCTGTATGTAAATGGACACATGCTTTCTATAGATAACAAATGGACATCTGAGGGCTATAATAAGTTTCTATGTTATAATAAAAATCAGACACAAGACAATAAATGTAATCAAGATCTGAGACAACAGTATTGTGACGATTATGTCTAATAATTGATTGTTATTTCCACCCGAATTTTCATGTATGACAATGTCTATATTGTAAGTAACCTTTCCAAAGTCTGTTTTGCTAAATGACATGAGTCTGACCTAGGCAAGTGTCAATAGTCTTTTGAATGTAGCCAGGCTCAGGGACAGATAAAATCTCTGAGGAGTTGTGTTTACAGAGGATGAGGACCTGGCCAGCCAGGGAAAATGAGCAGAGATGAGAAGTCCTGTCCTTTGAAGTCCCAAACCTTCGGACATCGATAACTCACTTCCAAAAACCCTATGACATTCTGACAATCAGTCTGCTCTGACAGTGGGAAAATTTAATGTCCAAAGGCGGGGTGAAAAGCCACGTGAGAAAGAGAATTTAGGCTGTAAGATTTTAAACCTAACACACACACAGACAGAGAGAGAGACTAGGGTCAATTTTGATAGCAGCCAATTAACCTATCAGTATGTTTTTGGAGTGTGGGAGGAAACCGGAGCATCCAGAGCACCCGGAGGAAACCCACGCAAACACAGGAATAACATACAAACTCCACACAGATAAGACTCTGGTTGGAAAATGAACTCATGACCCCAGTGCTTTGAGGCAAAAGTGCTAACCACTGAGCCACCTTGCTGCCCAATATATGTAGATTGAAATGTGCCATTGCTCCCAAAGTGTACTCCTCACAAGCCAAATCTAGTAAGTAGTGTCTCTCATTTTATTTCCTATTTTATTTCTGAAACTTATTTGTGCAACTTATCTTGTATGTCTTGTTATTAACTGTTTTGCAATTAAGCCTTGGAAATATTTTTGGGATTAAATAAATTTAATCTAGCATATTCTCTGTGATTCTTACTAAGCCAAGTGAGGCTCATGCTACATGTATATGTGATTTAAGTGTGAAACATTAATAAGTGATTTTGGTGAACGCAAGGACGCCATAGTAAATCCTTCATGGTGGCAGAAAAGGTGTATTCATTGGTAAGTGACTAAGGTGATGCCAGTCACGGCCAGTCACGGCCAGCTGTTCAGATTGCTGTATCTGAGACAGGCTGGGTGGTCATGACAAGTATGTTTATATGTATATATATATTGAATCTGTGGAAATCTAGAAAGATTACATCTGTGATTTAGTCTGAAAAGGCTGCACTCTACAAAAAAATGAATGATAAAGTAGTGACGAGATGGGGGTGTCAGGATATTGAATCTAGTGGTCTAGCCTGCTGGACACCCCTTTGTGCAGAAACTGTGTTTATTATTGACTGTATTGTATTGTTTTAACCATGTATGCATATACTTTATGTCCTGGTCCTGTCTCCCAATTTCTTGATCACTTTGCCACTTGGCTCCCTAACTTTCTCTCCTCTGACCTTCCCTCCTTCATCTTGGGGGACTTTAATATCCCTATAGACAATCCCTCAGACACTGCTGCCTCCAAACTTCTCTCCCTCTCCTCCTCCCTTGGCCTCTCTCAGTGGACCTCATCTCCCTCCCACCGCAGTGGCCACTCCCTATATCTGTTTTTTTCACAGCTCGGTACTGTCTCTGACCTCATTAATTCACCTTTTCTTCTCTCGGACTACCATCTCCTCTCTTTTAGCATCTCTCCACCCCTCTCATCGTCCCCGTCCCCCAAGGTTACTCTCATCAGGCGCAATCTTTACACAGTTGATCCTACCAGTTTCTCCTCCTCCCTGGGCTCGCTCCTCTCCCCCATCACCACTCTTTCTTGCCCCGATAAGGCTGTCTCCTTTTACAATCGCACTCTTACCGCTGCACTTGACTCTGCCGCCCCGGCTGTCACCGTCAAGCTTTGTCGGTCCAACCGTGGCACACTAAACTTACCCGATATCTTCAAAAATGCTCCTGCAGTGCAGAATGGCTCTGGAGAAAGTCACGCACTCATGCTGACTTCCTCCACTTCAAGTTCATACTTGCCTCTTACAGTTCATCCCTATCGCTCTCTAAACAATCTTTCTTTAAAGCTATCATTTCTTCCCAATCCTCCAACCACCGTCGGCTTTTTGCCACCTTAACACTCCCTCCTCTCCCCTCCCCCTCTTCCTTCACTCTGGTATCTGCAGACAAGGTCCATACCCTTCTCTCTTCCTCTCCCCCCTCCACTTGCACACCGGACCCAATCACCTCCCACCTCCTCCGCTCCCTCTCTCTTGAAGACTGCTCCCACCTTGCACACCCCCTCAACCTATCCCTCTTCTCTGGAATCTTCTCCTCCTCTTTTAAACATGCTCTTGTCTTCCCCATACTCAAGAAACCATCCCTTGATCCTGCCAATCTCTCTAATTACCGCCCTACTTCGCTTCTTCCTTTTGCCTCCAATCTCCTTGAACGGGTCTACAACCGTCTCACCTCATTCTCTCCTTTCACTCACTCCTTGACCCGCTCCAATCTGGTTTTCGCCCCCTCCACTCCACCGAAACTGCCCTCACTAAGGTCACTAATGACCTTCTCCTTGCTAAATCCAAAAGACACTACTCCGTTCTTATCCTTTTTGACCTCTCTGCTGTCGTCGATACCGTTGACCAGGCACTCCTTTTGCAAACTCTCAAATCTATAGGCCTATGTAACACTGTCCTCTCCTGGTTTTCCTCTTACCTCACCAACTGCTCCTTCTCAGTCTTTACTTATGATTCTACATCACCCCCTCTTCCCCTACCTGTTGGCGTTCCTCAAGGCTCCGTTCTTGGCCCCCTACATTTCTCCCTCTACACCTCCTCCCTTGGTATCCTCATCCGCCCCTTTGACCTCCAGTACCACCTCTATGCTGTTGATACCCAAATTTATCTTTCATCCCCTGACTTCTCCCCTTCCCTTCTGTCTCGTGTATACTCCTGTCTCTCGGCCATCTCATCTTGGATGTCCCAACGCTTCCTTAAACTAATTATTTCCAAGACCGAGCTTATAGTCTTCCCCCCTTCCAGGACTCTCCCACCTCCCCCCTCTCTATTTCTGTTAATAACACTACCCTCGTTTCTACCCCCCAAGTCCAATGCCTTGGGGTCAACCTTGATTCCTCCCTCTCATTCAAGCCTTACATTCTGTCCCTCTCAAAATCCTGCTACTTCCATCTTCGGAATATATCTAAGATACGTCCCTTTCTCACCACGGAAGCTACAAAAACCCTTGTTCGCTCGCTTGTTATTGCTCGCCTTGACTACTGTAACCTCCTTCTCTCTGGCCTACCTGATTCTCGCCTTGACCCTCTTTAGTCAATCCTCAATGCTGCTGCCCGCCTCATTTTTCTCTCACACCGCTCTGTCTCTGCAGTTTCCCTCCAACAGTCACTACATTGGCTCCCCATACCCTACAGAATTAAATTTTAACTCCTCACATCTCTACCTACACTCCTACCGGCCCCCTCCGCTTTGACTGTGACCGCCACCTCACTACTTCACTGATCACCTCCTCTCACTCTCGTATTCAGGACTTTGCCCAGGCTGCTCCCCAGCTGTGGAACGATCTTCCACGTTCCATCAGGTTAGCATCTACTCTCAAAGGCTTCAAGCGTGCCCTTAAGACACATTTCTTTATTCAAGTCTATCAGTCCTCCTCCTAACTTCCTTGTCCTGACTCTCTCCCCCAGTTAGTACCACCCTATTTGTGTCTCCCCCTTCCCCTTAGCATGTAAGCTCTCATGAGCAGGGCCCTCTTTCCTTGTGTGCTCCTTGTACTATTACATCACCCTCTGTACCTCTTGGCCTGCTTCGCAAACCCTGTTTTCCCTGTTTTTTTAAGCTTCAGCCTACTTCTCGCTTATTTCTACCATCCCTTTCACTATCTGTCCCAGAAATAATATGATTTACATTATTCCTAGTATTAGTATATTGTAATGCAGTAATTGTACTGAGATAGTGGCAGTTTTGAAGAGAGAATCTACACACAGAGAAATCCCATTTTAATTAGCCTATGTCTTACATAACAGATAATGTTATCTTTATTAGCACTTTCTTAAGGTGGGGGCTGCTGTAAGTGAACCAACCAAGTCCAGATGTAGTGAAATGAGAGCAAAAGGAGATTTAATTGTTAAAATAGGAGAGGCACTGATGCAGGGTGAGATCTGTCTTAATCCTAGTCACAGGACGGAGTAAGATTGGTCACATGCATGTTCTGAAGCCTCTGCAGACTCGGTTGGTTTTTTAACCCCCCCCCCCCAAAGCGGGATGACATTGGACCTTGTCCTAACCACCTGGGTAGAGAAATGAAGATATTGGCTCAGCAGCCAGGATGAGTACTGGACACAGTTGCATGGAGGACACATACTGTTACTGATTGTGTATACCTTTCTTGTAAATGTGTCATATATATAAATAATAAAAAGGGGGCATATTTAACCCATTATTTGCATAGGTGATTTATTTAACCCACTTCAAGGTTCCATTGCCCTGGTAGCCTAACTGAGGTTTTGTTCCACATGTTACAATTTCTAGAAGAGAAAAATGCATTATAACCACTGGAATCAACCTTCAAAGTAAAAGTTATATCATAAAACAGTGGTCTGGGAAAACGGTATGTCAAAGTACCAACCTCAAGACTGGTTAATAAGGAAACAATACTGTCATTTAATGTGTATCTATTGTCTGCCCATAGTGGAGGCAGCCACATTGCAGGCTGAACCAATCACTTTGATTCATGTCTTAGTGATGTCACTAGCTCTTATGCAGTGATTGGCTGCATTCTGACAGATATTGGTTCACCCCATAGAATGGCTGCCTCCATTGGCTGTAGATGAGGATAGAGTTTAATATCTGGAATACATATTTATTACCTGATAATTAAGCTAATGCTCTGGTGGTTTTGGCACTGGTATTTGAGGACTTGATCATAATTATTGACCCATCTTCCTAAAGGAAAGAAAACATAAATATATATTATTAACATGATGTGACACAGAATACACACAAGTCTCTATGTTTTGATGATTATGGGGTACTACAGAAATCTGGAGGATAGTAGTGAAGGTCATACTGCAATATAAATTCTTACTGATATGTGTGTGACCAAGAGATAAATGATCAGAGCTCAGGGTGAGAAGTTGTGTAGTAGAACAATGCTGGAAGGTGCAGTACAGAAGTGTGGACTATAGGATTTTCCATGTGGATGGCGTCTACTATGACAGATGTAGAGGAAAGAGAAGCTGCCTCCAAATATACAGAGTAGGTATGAAACTTAATGGAGAAATAATATTATTTATATAATCGTGGATAAGGACATAAAAGGTTTCATTTGTTTTTATTCTCTTTTCTACTATTGTTCCCTCCACCTCCGATACTGCCATGGAGACGCCAGGACACCACGTCCCGGAGGCAGAAGATAAAATATGCCCACGGGTCAGTGTAAGTAATCTGATTGATTACAAATGATAAAACTCTGAACTATGACCTTTGAAAAAAAACAAAGCCCCAAAGACCCCCTTATTTTCAAGCAGCTCCAGAATTCCAATATTGGCTAAGTTTAATAAGGGGATGGGACGTGAGCAGTATTGGACTGGGATAAGAACAGGCGGGGCCAAACTTCAGCCCGGGGGGCGCACAGGCGGCTGCATCACATGACACGCGATGCCGCATCACATGACATGCGATGCGGCCGCGTCATTGATGACTCGGCCGCATCGCGTGTCATGTGATGCGGCTGCCTGTGCGCTGCTGCCAATATGAGGGTAATATTGCATGCACGGGGGGGGGGGGGGGGGGACTTCCCAAAAGCGGTTAGACCGAGCGGCCCGATGCCGCCCTGCCACCCGGCCCAGCCCGCCCCTGGATAAGAAGGGCCCACCGGGGAATGCAATGTTAGGGCCCCCTGAAATAGCGCTGTTGAAGGGGAGTGGCTAGCAGCAAAAGTTTCTTAGAAAAGTAGAAACAGGAGCAAATTGGACATGACTGATTTTAAAACATGTCTGTATGGATATTCTTGAACATAGGTGTAATTGGAGTATGCCGATTTTTAAAAATGACACATATTAAACTTCATGTCATCTATTTATGTCCACGGTAGTATGATGGCATTATTTCATTTAATTAGTTTGCTGGTGGTACATAAAGTTGTAGTTCAATAGAGTGGCATCTATTTTATATATAAATAACTGATGATAATGATGATCAAGATATCTCGGAGTTAGATCAACGCATTGATGTCGCTCACTTTTCATTGGAAACAAGTCAGGAATAATATAGCCGTATTGTAGATTATAAGGGTATTTGAAGTCATCTTAGAGTTCTGTGCTCTGTACATAGGAGCCATGTTTTTTAAATGATTGTGATTCTCACATGGACCCTCTTCCATATGATTGAAAAATCTTCCATTGGGCACAATGGGCAGGTGCCCGGGGGCCCTGCAGGCAAGGGGGCCCGTCCAATGCAGCGCTGTAAAAAAAAATATCCTAAAGAATAAAATAAAAATGAAAATACTTACCTACGGTCATGTCAGCGGCGATCCACCTCCCTCCCTTATATATATAATCACTTTTTATTTTACATACATATATTTTTTTTTTACACACACACACACACACACACACACACACTATTTATATATAATTATTTTTTTTTAGGGGCCCCATGCACTGCATTGCCCGGGGGCCCATATAGTAGTTAAGGTGGCCCTGCTATTCAGCTCTCTCATGTAATACTCATGATTCAGTACCTCAAGCTACCACAGGTGGTGCTGCAGTGCTCAAACATTGTCTGGGACTCTAAAGAGCTGATCACTGAATTATATTGTCATAAGACATTCTCATGGCTCAAGTAGTTTAATAGTTCATCTAGTTCATGTGGCTCATTTGAGTCATTTGAATCATGTAGTTCACAAGTCACAGGATACCTTCTCTGTCAGCTCAAGACACAGTGCTGAGTGCTGTATGCTATATACTGTAGTTATATTTACTCCACCATATACAGGGAGATGTATTAAACCTTTAAGAGACATAAAGTGGAAAAGTTAAGATTTTTTTCTAATGACTGTATTTTAAAAGCAAAAAAGTGACACTTTATAATACTCTGAATTTGGGTATTTTATGGAAGTAAAAAATAATAATGAAAATTGTAATAACTTTGAAGAGCTCAACGTGTCACTACTAGTTTTTGTAGAAGTGATTTCCCCTTTTAAAATATTAAACATGATCAAACATATTAAACTAATCTGATCATTTTAACAGGACTATAACTCATCCAATGAGGTAATAGCAGACATGCCTACTGTATGTCTAATAGACTAGATCTATGTCTCCAATCACTTCTCTCAGCGGTGTTTTGGAGCCAGTGAAATAACTCAACTAAATGAACTAACTGAACTAATCTTTTCAACTAATCTTTTGAGTGAACTACATTAGAATGAACTAATCCCCAAAATGAACTAGATTTCCCATCAGTTACTGTGACAGTTCTCTGATTTGAGCTCCGCATAGTGAGAACTGCCTGCCTGAGCTGTCTGCAGCAATGCCCGCAAGAGAGATCTTCCCCTGAGGCAGTAACTCACTGAGACTTAAGACTATGGGCTAGATTTACTAAGCTGCGGGTTTGAAAAAGTGGGGATGTTGCCTATAGCAACCAATCAGATTCTAGCTATCATTTATTTAGTACATTCTACAAAATGACAGCTAGAATCTGATTGGTTGCTATAGGCAACATCCCCACTTTTTCAAATCCGCAGCTTAGTAAATCTAGCCCTATATCTTGCTGGCATTGCTGCAGACAGCTCTGGCAGTCAGTTCTCAATCCTAAAGGAGGAAGCCCCCTACCAATGAGTAGAGAGGACAGGCAAGAAAGTCATGAACTGGGGACACAAGTCCTGCAGCACAGTGACAACTTACATTTTGACGGTATTGTGACGCCACCCCTTGTTGGGAAGGAGGCGGAGCTATCGGGCATCTAGGCCCTCCAGGGAATTCCTCAGTCCCCCGCTTGGCCAGTCCGATTCTGGAAGTGAGTCCAAATCTAGAATTGGGCAGAGCGGGTACCTGACTTTTGTGCCTTTGCACCTTATATATGGATTACTGCAAGTTGAGGGTTGAATCTACATGTGCGCAGAGCATGAAATCAACATAAATAGCACTAAATGAGATGTGCAAGTGTGTGATAATGGGTCTGGTAAAAAACAGCACTAATGACTTGTGGTCAATGCAACACTTACATAAAGTAAATTGCTGTGCTTGTCATACTAAGGGGGGTATTCAATTGTCCGCGGGTTCGAGTGCGGAAAAACTAATACCGTTAATACGGTAATCTCTTTTTTTCCGCGCACGATTACCGTAATAGAGTAATCGTGCGTGGACCGCAGGATTTTCGGCAATCCCGCCAACAATTGATTATGCCCCAATGACTGAGGTGCTCAAACTCAGTCCTCAAGGGCTACCAACAGGTCATGTTTTCATAGATTCTGTCTGTAGGAACAGGTGGGACAATTACTGACCCAGATAAATACATTAACTCACCTGCGCATGATTAAAGAAATCATGAAAACATGACCTGTTGGTAACCCTTGAGAACTTAGTTTGGGCACCATTGTAGCTTATGAGTCACTTTTACCTTTGCAGTCTGGCTGGACCGAAATGCAAAATGTAGACTTAACCTCATCATATCAAACTCCCATTGTCCCATAGATTGTAAGCCTGCGAGCAGCGGCCCTCTCACCTCTTTGTCTGTTTTACCCAGTTTGTTTATTAGTTTACTATGTTTGTCCCCAATTGTAAAGCGCTACGGAATATGTTGGCGCTATATAAATAAATGTTGATGATGATGATGATGATTGCACTAAGGTATCTCAGGGTACTGTATATGTGTATCATGCACCATTAAAAAAAGTAATGTGACAATGTGTGCTTGGCAGAAAGAGGGTTTAATTTTGCTCCCTGGAGTACCAAAAGAAAACCCCCCAAAATGGCAGTTTATTTGTTGTTGTTCATTCTGGTGTTATAAGATAAGTAAACCAATATGACATTGAAGGTGATACTTTGAGATAGTATATATCCATCCAACAGATGCTAATATCTGTATAAAGAGTGAGTTGTGATGTCATCACTTATAATCAGTGAGGTGTGATGTCAGCACTCATGTGCATTAAGAAAATTTGTGAATTATAAGGAAAAATGTATCCACTATTGTAATAAAATGTGAATATTAGATGGATTTTTATTTACATTATACACTAGCCCATATATATATATATTAGTAGAAGTCATCGTTACCTTTACGTGCTGCATACGCTGCAGTGATCATCATTATCAGAGGTAGTATCACCTGCATGACGAGAGGGTCCCAGGGGTCTCGATCTGAATGTATTGTAGACTCTGTCTTGGTGTTATTGGGTTATGTGACAGTCTGTGTTCCATGTGATTTTATACATGATGATGACGGAGTCTTATTATACATTAACCAGCCATATAACTGCCAATAACGACATCAGGCAAAGAATCAAGGTTACAAATGTAACCATTACTAAACTTGTGCTCTGTTTATGCTTTCCCGTAAAACTATACGACCATTGACACTTTTTTCGTGTTGCAAGAGGGTTTACAATGTGCCAGTCAGTTCTAAATAATATATTTTGCAACTATTAAGGTGTGGGTGGAACTCGTAGAAATAACTTAATGTAGATATTTATTTTCATTAGGAGTGCAATGCACTTCTGTATATCATTGTAAATGTACCTATATTCTTTTATTAGTATGTGTTTTATATGGAAATGTATGGACTTCTAAGACTGTATGACATGTTTGGGTTTTGCAACTGTCTAGAGATAGGTAATCTCATGTTAATTAGACCTTTTCATCGTTCAGTGACCAAAACATCCGTTGAGCTTGAAAGACAGGAGGAGGTAATTATACTTGCTGGTAGACTCCCTATGCAAGTGGTCACAGATGAATGTGAATTTTGTAAGTTAAATTGCGTTCCAAGTAAGATAATACAAATGTTGATAGTAAACATTCAATAGAAAGCCTGAGATGTAGTGGCACCGCTAGTAGCAATGTAAAAAGGTGTTAAACCCCTCCAGGTTGATTTATGTGCAGGTTACATGAAGCACCTGGATTGGTTAAAGGGGCAGGTGGTTGGATTACTTCCTACCAAGATAGTGTCCAAAATTATATTTAAAGTAAGGGTGTGCACCGGCCACTTTTAGTGTTTTGTGTTTTGTGTTTTGGGTTCTGATTAGCTTAAGGTTTTGGGTTCTGATTTGTTTTGCCAAAACACCCGACGAAAGGTTTTGGTTCTGATTTAGGGTTTTGGGTTCTGATTTATTTTTAAAAAAGCATAAAAAGTGCTAAAATCCATTATTTTGGTTTTTTTTCACTCCTACACTATTATTAACCTCAATAACATTAATTTCCACTAATTTCCAGTCTATTCTGAACACCTCACAATATTGTTTTTAGTCCAAAAGGTTGCACCAGGGTAACTGGATGACTAAGCTAAGCGACACAAGTTTAATGTAGTGAGCAAGAAAAATCATCCTGAATAACTGGAACCCTCGTTTGCTTTGTGTAGGAGGAAGAATATTCAAAAACTATGCTCACACCGCACCTTGGATTCACACGAAGTCTGCTATTATAAGCAATTACTTTTTTTTAGCATTAGCTTTTTTTTATATATGCATACTATTCATCTTTTTATATATCTTATATGCTGTGAATATCATTTACTGCAAATTTCTGTGAAATGCGCGATTTGATAAATAATATGGTGCTTAATAAGCAAGAGCTGAAGACATCCATACTAACACATTAATACAAATGGTTTTGCAGAAAAACACACTCTTGAAGTTCTTTAGAGGATATTAAAAATAACAATCTCATTCCTCACTTGTGCAGATGAAAGTTATTTTGTTTTCTTGTGTTCATTTTTCTAGCCTGAGTCATAAAAAGATGATCATAGGCAGATTTATTCACATTAATATCTAAATGTCAAATGCTGCGGATCTCAGGAGTCGTCATCACGCCGTCGGATCTCGCGAGATCCGACGGCGTTATGAGGAGGTTTTGTCTCGTTTTGACGTTCGTGATCGGCGGGAACCCCCGAACAGTGCTTGGATCCGGGCTCGGATCGGCACTGTTCGGGGGGGTTCTGATTTTATAATTCCGGACCCGCTCATCTCTACTCTACTCTGCATATGCTGGAAGGATGACCCACAGTGTAGATCCAGATTTGGATAATCAAGGTGTCAAGGAGGCTATTGATGTAGCTGGCGTTGTGGAGGAACTTGACGAGGAGGATGCTGATGTGGTTATTTTAAATGAGGCACCAGGGGGGAAAAAAGTGGATGTTCATGGGATGAAGCCCATCGTCATGCCTGGTCAGAAGACCAAGAAATGCACCTCTTCGGTCTGGAGTAATTTTTACCCCAATCCGGATAACAAATGTATGGCCATATGTAGCTTATGTAAAGCTCAAATGAGCAGGGGTAAGGATCTTGGCCACCTAGGGACATCCTCCCTTATACGTCACCTGAATAACCTTCATAGTTCAGTGATTAGTTCAGGAACTGGGGCTAGGACCGTCAGCAGTCCAGGGACACCTAAATCCCTTGGTCCTGTTGGATACACACCACCAACACCCTCCTCGTCAACTTCCTCCACAATCTCCATCAGATTTAGTCCTGCAGGCCATGTCACCAGCCAGACTGAGTCCTCTTCAATCCGGGATTCATCCGAGGAATCCTGCAGCGGTACGCCTACTACTGCCACTGCTGCTGCTGGTAGTCGGTCATCTTCCCAAAGGGGAAGTCGTAAGACCGCTACGTCTTTCACCAAACAATTGACGGTCCAACAGTCGTTTGCCATGAGCACCGAGTACGACCATAGTCATCCTATGGCAAAGCGGATAACTGCGTCAATAACAGCAATGTTGGTGTTAGACGTGCGTCCGGTGTCCGCCATCAGTGGAGTGGGATTTAGACGGTTGATGGAGGTATTGTGTCCCTGGTACCAAATCCCGTTTAGATTCCACTTCACTAGGCAGGCGATACTAAAGATGTACAGGGAAGTACGAACAAGTGTCTTTAGTGCTCTGAAAAATGCGGTTGTACCCACTGTCCACTTAACCACGGACATGTGGACAAGTGGTTCAGGGCAAACGAAGGACTATATTACTGTGACAGCCCACTGGGTAGATGCATCGCCTTCCGCAGCAACAGCAGCAGCTGCATCAGTAGCAGCATCTCCACAACGGCTGCTCGTGCCAAGGCAGGCAACATTGTGTATCACAGGTTTTAATAAGAGGCACAACGCTGACAACCTCTTAGAGAAACTGAGGGAAATCATCTCACAGTGGCTTACCCCACTTACACTCTCCTGGGGATTTGTGGTGTCAGACAACGCCAGTAACATTGTGCGGGCATTACATATGGGCAATTTCCAGCACGTCCCATATTTTGCCCACACCGTTAATTTGGTGGTGCAGCATTACCTGAAGAGTGACAGGGGTGTGCAGGAGATGCTTGCGGTGGCGCGCAAAATTGCTGGACACTTTAGGCATTCTGCCAGTGCCTACCGCAGACTCGATCAACATCAAAAAAGTCTGAAACTGCCCTGCCATCACCTCAAACAAGAGGTTGTGACGCGCTGGAACTTTACCCTCTATATGCTGCAGAGGATGGAGGAGCAGCAAAAGGCCATCCAAGCCTACACAGCCACCTACGACATAGGAAAAGGAGTGGGGATGCGCCTTAATCAAGCGCACTGGAGACTGATTTCCGTGTTGTGCAAGGTTCTGCAGCCGTTTGAATTTGCCACACGAGAAGTCAGTTCCGACACTGCCAGCTTGAGTCAGGTCATTTCCCTGATCAGGTTGTTGCAGAAGCAGCTGGAGAAAGTGAGGGAGGAGCTGGTAAACCATTGCGATTCCACCAAGCATGTAGCTCATGTGGATGAAGCCCTTCGTACGCTTTGCCAGGATCCGAGGGTGGTCACTCTTTTAAAGTCAGAGGAATACCTTCTGGCCACCGTGCTCGATCCTCGGTTTAAAGCGTATGTTGTGTCTCTGTTTCCGGCAGACACAAGTCTACAGAGGTGCAAAGACCTGCTGGTCAGGAAATTGTCCTCTGAAGAGGATCGTGACATGCCAACAGCTCCAACTTCATTTTCTTCCACACCTGTGGCTGCGAGGAAAAAGCTCAGTTTTCCTAAAAGACCCGCTGGCGGGGATGCTGAGAACATCTGGTCCGGACTGAAGGACCTGCCAACCATTGCAGACATGTCTACTGTCGCTGCATTGGATGCTGTCACAATTGAAAAAATGGTGGAGGATTATTTTGCTGACACCATTCAAATAGACATGTCAGACAGTCCATATTGTTACTGGCAGGAAAAAAAGGCAGTTTGGAAGCCCCTGTACAAATTGGCTCTATTTTACCTGAGTTGTCCCCCCTCCAGTGTGTACTCGGAAAGAGTTTTTAGTGCAGCGGGGAACCTGGTCAGTGAGCGGCGAAGGAGGTTGCTTCCTCAGAACGTTGAAAAAATGATGTTCATAAAAATAAATGATCAATTCCTCAATCAAGTACAGCACTGCCCTCCAGATAATACAGAGGGACCTGTGGTTGTGGAGTCCAGCGGGGACGAATTGATAATGTGTGAGGGTGAGGAAGTACACACTGAAGGGGGTCAGGAATCAGAGGATAATGATGAGGACGACATCTTGCCTCAGTAGAGCTAGTTTAGTTTGTACAGGGAGAGATGAATAGCTTTTTTTGTGTGGGGGCCCAAACAAACCAATCATTTCAGTCACAGTAGTTTGGTAGGCCCTGTCGCTGAAATGATTGGTTTGTTAAAGTGTGCATGTCCTATTTCAGCAACATCAGGGTGGGTGGGAAGGCCCAAGGACAATTCCATCTTGCAACTCTTTTTTTGGCATTATGTGCTCTTTGGGGCCTAGTTCTATCTCCATCAGAGATATTCCTGCAGGCCATGTCACCGGCACAGCTATGTTGGTGTTAGACGTGCGCTGCATACTCTGTCTGATTTAGCAGAAGCTAGGCATTGCCCTTGATAAGCAAATAGGCTTTCCGTGATATTACATTGTCAGGGATTAGGCTAAACAGAGTGTCATGGTATTTGAGATCCCTACCTTACCTACACACAGCGTATACAGCGCTGCAATTTGTTCTATCATATTAATGTTTAGATAGGGTCTCTCCATATTAACACAATCACCCAGTGAAGCAATCGCTATATAAGTGTCAACTTTTAGACATGTTAGGCAGCGTCTTTAATGAGAATACAGTCTCTATATAATTGTGAGTGCTTTAAGATCTTACATGACCTTTAATCAGGCCACTTTAATCGCTGCTCTATTACAGATCTCTGTCCAGTGATCATCATGCATATTTTTGCAGAACCAAGTAAAATATATAAACAGGGTCTCCTAGAATACATACTATTTTATTTAAAGGAGTTTTAAGGGGCATTACACTCTAATAGAGAGACTCATCATTTCTGAATAAACAAAATTATATAATTCTTGTTAAGTTCAAAAAAAGAGGAACTGCCATTTCTATTACTACGTTCTTTGTTTTTGTAGTTCCAAAAAAGAGTAACTGCTGATTCTATTACTACTTTCTTTCTTTCAGTAGTTCAAAAAAAGAGGAACTGCCATTTCTATTACTACGTTCTTTGTTTTTGTAGTTCCAAAAAGGAGTAACTGACAATTATATTACTACTTTCTTTCTTTCAGTAGTTTAAAAAAGAGGGACTGCCATTTCTATTACTACGTTCTTTGTTTTTGTAGTTCCAAAAAGGAGTAACTGACAATTCTATTACTACTTTCTTTCTTTCTGTAGTTCCAAAAAAGAGGGACTGCCATTTTTATTACTAAGTTCTTTCTTTCTGTAGTTCAAAAAAGGAGTAACTGCCGATTCTATTAATACTTTCTTTATTTTAGTAGTTCCAAAAAATAGTAACTTCCATTTATATTACTATGTTCTTTGTTTTTGTAGTTACAAAAAAGAGGAACTGCCATTTTTATTACTACGTTCTTTCTTTCTGTAGTTCCAAAAAAGAGTAACTGCCATTTTTATTACTACGTTCTTTCTTTCTGTAGTTCAAAAAAATAGTAACTTCCATTTATATTACTACGTTAATTGTTTGTGCAGTCCCAAAAAAGAGGAACTGCGGTCTTAACATCTATGTTGGTTTTAGACGTCCATCCGGTGTCCGCCATCTGTGCAGTGGAATTCAGACCTGTTGAGGGTGATATATTGTGGCCCCGGTACCAAATTGGGTACCGGGGCCACTCCACTACGCATTCCAGATACATGCATATCAGATATTAAACTACATTCAGTGTTGGGGCAAATCCCCAAAAAATTAAAATGCACTGTCATGATCGAAAACAAGAGGTATTGACACGCTAGAACTCCACCCTCTATATGCTGCAGAGGATGGAGGAGCAGCCATATGTGCAGTGGAATTGAGACCAGTTGGAGGAGGTATTGTGGCCCCGGTACCAAATTGGGTACCGGGGCCACTCCACTATGCAGTCCAGAAAGCTACCTCGGTGCAACGTTTTGGACTAAAAAGAATATTGTGAGGAGCGAGGTGTTCAGAATAGACTGGAAATTAGTGGAAATGATTGTTATTGAATGTTATTGAGGTTAATAATAGCGTAGGAGTGTAAAAAAACAAAATAATGTATTTTAGCGCTTTTTATGCTTTTTTAAAAATAAATCAGAACCCAAAACCCTAAATCAGAACCAAAACCTTTTGTCAGGTGTTTTGGCAAAACAAATCAGAACCCAAAACCTCAAGCTAATCAGAACCCAAAACCCAAAACACTAAAAGTGCCCGGTGCACACCCCTATATATAATACTCTAGTGATTGTTTTTGTTTCAATAAATGTATTGTTATACTTTCTAACTGCATTTGCCTGAGTGACTCTAAGAATCCTAGAAGATACTGGATAGGCTTCCCTGGCATAGTAAGGCACCCGTGGGTGGTCAGCCAGCGTGAAGTAGGTAAAATTGTCCCAGATAAACCCGGTATCTTCACACCGCCTGACCAACATTGGTGTGTGACTGTGTGATCCTTAGAATTGTGGTATTACTGTGTTTGTTCCCAATTGTAAAGTGCTATGGAATATGCTAGTGCTATATAAATAAGTGTTGATGATAATGATGATGATGATCTTTGTCTCCACTGTGACATCATCACCAAGCCGCCTCAATGGACAAGTTTGTGTTTAAATCCTGCACAGCTAACAGTTGCAGGAAAGGTAACATAGAATGGGGTTTGAAGTAGGCATACTTGCCACCCTTAAAATCCGAGATATCCCGGAGGGGAGGTCAAGTGGCAAGTAAAGGAGGTAGGGGAGCGTGGTGTGGCAAATTGCTTAGTTTTGGCCCACCTCCTCTGTGATATGCAGCAAACTTGTTATTGATCTGATTTGCAGTGTATGGAAGTAGGTGGAAAAGAGCCAACCAATCCTAAGGCAGCAGAGCAGTATCTGTAATACCCTACAAATCCTACCCTACATATATTACTGTATGCACTCATTCAGAAATCTACAGTTCCCCAGAGTGCCTCTGGGAAGTTAAATGCAAATTGCGTCTGTCATTTTGGGATGGGCAAACTGCAATGAATAAAGTAGAAGACGGCAGTGAACACTCTAGACCAGAAGCTTTGTTTGTGCAGCCTTACCCAAATTGGAATACTTTTCTTCGGATGAACATTCATACATGCTGCTACACATGGACTTCTGGTATGAGTACATCCATAAGTTATGTTACATGGATTGTTCATGAGTTGAGTTTCTACATGTTTTTAGTTTTTTATTAAAGTATCCCCGTTTTTATATGGATAATGCACAAGATTCTGTTATTTCTTTTTTGTTGCGATGCATGGTGTTGGACATGAATGAGGGATCCTTATTAATGGAATTCATGAGAGAGGGACATCTAAAGAAGCTTTGAGAAGGCGAGTGATCTTGCAAGCATTTGTAAGCATACATCCTGAGGGGGCTTAGTGGACACAACAATCAGTTCAACACGGGAACAAGAGAACATCATCTGTCAAGTGGTGGTGGCTTAAATTATATATTTTATATGACATAATGCACGCATGTTGTATTCTGTTTTTGTGCTCATTACATGTGAGTTTTGGGAAGGATTTCATTATTCATCTGTTTTGAAAAATAATCGCTTGAAATTGTGCATTCAAGTTGAGGAATACCCGAATGTACAAAGAGGGGAGAGCAAGTGTATGTATCAAACTTTTTTTTATTGTTGTTTACTTCTTTGTAATATTTGGAGGATATTCCGGATACAGACGCGGCTGCATGCCCTATATAAAGTCCCTATATAAAGCCCTATATAAAGTCCGATATAAAGTCTACTGTTTCGTTTACAATAAAGTAGAAGGCTCCAGGAGATTCTTGGGGAAAAGGGGAGCCCAAAACGGATTGGCTAGTGAGAGAAGTGGTGTGTGTGTGACTGCTGACTAAGCTAATGAAGGATCTTTCCACAAGGAACCCCTGCATGCAATGGCTGAATTGTTGTCCTGATCGATGTTTGCAGCCAGCCCAGAAAGAAGCACCTTTGCAGTATAGGAAAAGACTTAACCTGTCACTGCCCATGAGATGTCAGTAGGACACATATGACGACAGACAAGTTTCTTTTGCTTTGCTATGCTCAAGTTATTTAAGTGAGACATCAAACTGTGTTATTAAAGCTTCTGACCGGGACTGTAAAATTGCTATTGAAAGGTGTTATAGCACTGTCTAAAGGAAGAGTTGGTTGTAGCCAAATCTGCAAGCTGACTGGGACATAGAGAGCAATCATTTACCACAAGAGTTTGTTTATATTGCATTAGAAGTTTGATTCTATTGTGAAACTGCCTTAAATGGTTGCTGATGAGAGAATTGCAGGTTGTTTAACCCTACAGTTGCTGGGATAGAGCTGCTTATTCCATTTTATGGATTGCTAAGTGGACACTGTCCTTTAAACTAGAAAAAGCTAAGGAGTCATGATGGAAATCAAGTTGATTACTGATTTCAGCCTGTACAGGTAAACAAGCTTCATGAGTCAGCTGAAACTTCGCTTAAACCTGTGGATTATAATTTAGCCCCTTGGAAATTGTATGTCGTAAAGTGACCCTAGACTATAATCATTTCTAAAGCATCTAACCTGAACCAGTTGGATTACTCCTTGTTGCAGCTCTACTGATTTTTGTGTGATAAGTATGATCTGTATAATTGCACTAAAAGTATTGTGATTGATTGATCTATATTATCTGCTGCCGCAGCATTTATTGTGATGGTCTAGTTAACTTGTAGCAACCGGTTGTTGCCTACAGTATCTATCCAGTGAAATCCATTTCACTGAAGCACAGTGCCTAAATTTAAAGTGGGATATATTTATTCAATGACCTATGTGTTGTGTCGATTTATGTTTGCATATTGTTGAACCAAGATTCCTAAAATGTTATTTATTTTCTGACATGTTGAATAACATTGCATGTTGATGGTATTGTGTTATTACTTTCCTATGCTTCCTGCTACTTATCTGCTGCTGTGGTAAAGTCTAATGCTACAAGCAAAGAGAATAAACCCACGAGTTTATGCAGTTTTAGTCCTGTGTTCATTGTTTTATTCCAACACTACTGGGGGGACCTTTGCCTCTCTACCATAACACCGGGCCTGTAGAATCCTTCCTTACACTACTTTTGGGGTGCCAACCATTCACTTTCATTACATATCTGTTATCTAGAACAAGTAAAACTATATAATAATATTCCACATATAGTCTGGCAATTACGGATCTTCCAAACTGTAACTCAGAAACACCATGATTGCAAACATCTATGTTTGGGCCTAACAGATTGAATGGAAGCCACTTGTTTGAAAGCAGACATGTCACTTGTTTAATTGTGGTTCATTAGCTTTATGAATGTATTATTACTAGACTGATTTACCTTCTGTCCTCTTTCCAATTGTTATGATAACTCTCCATGCCGCTCAGAACAGATCCAAATGGACAGACAAAGGTAAACTCTTGGTCAAAGTCATTGACGTAGCTTGTCCAGTAACAAGACGCTGGTTTGGTAAAGGTGTTTTGGCAGCGGAAGTCCCAGACACGATCCTCACGTTTATTGTCGTGGATGCTGGAAAAAGTTAAAGAATTAGATCAATAAATTTTTTGGTATATCCCTTTTGCATTGTCTATACACTTATACATAATTTAAATGGCTGTTACAGGTCTATCACAGAATGCTGACAGGTGTGAAGACCCGGGGTATTCATCATCATCATCCTCATCATCATCACCATTTATTTATATAGCACCACTAATTCCGCAGCGCTGTACAGAGAACTCACATCAGTCCCTGCCCCATTGGGGCATAAAGTCTAAATTTCCTAACACACTCACACACAGACTATGGTCAACTTGTTAGCAGCCAATTAACGTACCAATATGTTTTTGGAGTGTGGGAGGAAACCGGAGCACCCGGAGGAAACCCACGCAAACACGGGGAGAACATACAAACTCCTCACAGATAAGGCCATGGTCGGGAATTGAACTCATGAACCCCAGTGCTGTAAGGCAGAAGTGCTAACCACTTAGTCACCATGCTGCCCCATTAGAGCCTAAACTCACAAGAGGTACCCTGGGACTTTTGGGTCAGGTCATACAGACTGAAGACAGGAAAAGATACAGCAATATTTTTATTAGAGAGTTGTCCATTACAAGTTCTCTAAATGAGCAAAAGGATAAAACATAAAAATATAAGCAGGTCCCAATAAACACCAATTTACTGCTAGACTTCCCAGAACTCTCCCACACTGTCTGTGATTAATGCCCAACCGACCATGGGAGTCTTATGAAGCTATCGTTCAGCAGAGCCAGCAATCATGATACTACTAGGTGTAATTCTTAGCGCACTGACAACGGCCGAGACTCTAACATCAGTGACTTTGAGAAGCAAAATAACACACCCAGAAACCTCTCCTGGGACCTTTATAATGGGATCCCTCCCTTCAGGGTTATTCTCAGGTCCTTGGAAATAAAGGTATCCCCTGATTGGTAGAGTTCAATGTGGGGCTGTACAAGAGTGTAGTCATGTCTCAGGACCAAATTACATACTTGCCTATTTTTGAAGGCAGCTGTCCAGGAGGGAGTCCCAGCCCTACCATCTTCAACAACGGCGACAGCTGGATCCGGGATTTTTGCCTGTTCTCTCTGGAGTCCGGGAGAACTCCCAAAAATTTGGGAGTCTCCCGGACATTCCAGGAGAGTAGGCAACTATGCCAAATGAGTTCCCCCCTGCTGTTTTAATGCCACAATGTCTGACTCAGTCCTAGGGGAGAACAATAGGATCTTGCTGTCATTAATCCATTGGCGAAGGTGGGTGATAGTCAGTCACTCCCTGTCTTAACCCCTTCTAGTCATTTGTGATGTCAGAGGGTCTCCAGCTGCTCCCAGCTTCCTGTCCTCACAGAAGTGACTGGCCCGGAATAAAACATCACACCTGACCCTGTTTAAGAACAACAGCTGACCGCTATCCTTTTCTCTGATTGACTGCTGAGAAATAACGAGCCTGGTCAGGTCCTTTCCATCACAATAGGTAAGAACCAAATTTGTATAATATTTCTTTACAGCCAGTAGGTGGCGGTGTTTCCACAGCTGTAAGTAGACAGAACTCACCATCAGCCAAATGCTCTCTATAGATAGCGATAGGACATCTGAGGGCTAAAATAAGGTTCTATGTTGCAAACAGACACAAGACAATAACTATAATCAGGATGTGAGGACGCAGTATGTACATAAGATGTAGATAGTTGTATTTGAATCTGCAGAGTGACAGAATGACGAGGTATGAATTCCATATGTTGCAGTAAGAGGAAAAATGTATATTAACCTCATAAAACAGTGAGCAGGAAATGGTTATGTCAAAATACCAACCTCAAGACTGGATAATAAGGAAATGTCATGTAATGTAGACCTTGGGCATACTCACAGTGGAGGCAGCCAAATTGCAGGCTTAACCAATCACTTTGTTTCATACCTTAGTGATATCACTAGTTCTTAGTGCAGTGATTGGCTGCATTCTGACAGATCTTGGTTCACAGAGCAAAAAGAAAAAAGACCGCACCAGGTGGTCCAATTACACTTCCCTCTAATAGACACTCTAATAAGGCTAGGATAGTGAATGACTATCCATATATGGGAAGGGTGCACCCGATCATAAATATTAGTGACCACAGATGAGGAACAAGAGAAAGAAAGTAATGATCTTATGGGGCACTCGAATGGACTAAAACGTATCTGAAAATTACTGTTAAATAAATCTTTATTCAATAAACTTGTCATAAAATTTCTAATAGCGAAATATTAAAAGGTGTATATAGAATGCCTTGAAAAAGCTATTAGCGAAACGCGCGTCGGCGGACGCCGCGTTCACTGCCCGTGCTCCTATAATTTAATTCAAACAGTATGAGCCTCCTATTCATTTAGCCAGGGTTTTAGACCTTAAACCTCAGGCTATTACATTACCTCCGTTAGAACCTCACAGCTTCTCACCCATTATGTGGAGAAACTAGTGAGAGCTCATATTGTGCAGAGTCCATTGAAAGTTATCATGCTCACAATAGGGGGACTGAACATATGCTAATGAGTATGGAGGGTTTAGTTAGCGATAGATAAACCCATGGGAGTTATTAGAATATAATAAATGTACACATTAGAATTACAGTACAGTTGAATAATTAGTGACTTAGAGGCAGTCACGCGCTTTTATTTGGGGTTTCAATAGATCAGAACAGTGCTATTTGTATTTTACCCAGAATTCACTTCAGGATCAACATATGCAGATTAGCTTGATGGACTAATCTTGTGTCTGTCTACTGATTCTTATGCTGCTTGTATATATGTAAACAAGCAAGCACTGTTCCCCCTGAATTACTGTACTGAATACTCACTATTGGTTAAATCTATCCCGATGAATGGGGTTTTTGAGGACAATACACCACTGTTGTATAAAGGTTTTCACACCTGCATATGATTACCTTGATTTATCACACATCTGTTAACAAGAGTGTAATTATATGAGTGATATGCTGCTTGTATATTATAAGCAAACAGCATTTACCATCCTCTGAGCTCATTAATATTATTTGGAATCTATTCATGAAGGACTTACCATAATAGATTACGAAATAAGATGTTATATCCTTAATATATGAGGATTCCAGTAATAAAAAGAAAAAATAATATTGACTAATTGTGGCATACACTTATGACCAAATATATGGTATTAAATATTATAGTGAGCAGTGACACGGCTTGACAATTAATATTGTCTATTTTACCAGATCTTGGTTCACCCCATTGAATGGCTGCCTCCATTGGCTGTAGATGAGGATACAGTTTGATATCTGGAATATATTATTTATTACCTAATAATTAAGTTAATGCTCTGGTGATTTTGGCACGTGTAGTTGAGAGGTTTATCAAAATCATTGATCCATGTTCCTAAGAAAAGAAAATATAAATATATATTATTAATATGATGTGACACACAAAACACTCAAGCCTCCATGATTTGATGATTAGGGGGTGCTACAGAGATCTGGAGGATAGTAGTGGAAGTCGTACTGTAATATAGATTCTTTTTTTTTTTTTTTTTTATAATTTTTATTTTTGAATGGTCAAGTAACAAACAGAACCGACATGCACTGTCAGTAAGAAAAAAACAAGCAATAGAAGCACATCACAGGTAACAAAGTATAAAATCAGTATAAAGATATAAATAATCAGTGCAACAAAATGCGTGTATGGCAGTTGACCAAGGATTTTTAAGGAAATAAGGGAGGGGGCGAAATGCCTCAACAGAGAGTGGCATGACGCAGGAGGAAAAAAGGAGGGAGACTAGTACAGTAGAGAACAGGAATGGAAAGAGAGAAGAAAAGAGAAAGAGATGGGTTTACGGGAGGAGGACGGACATGTGTAAATGTAGAGTCAAGTGAAAGGGGGATAAATCTGAAAAAATGAGAGCCATGGGCTCCATACCTTAGTGAACGATCTTGATGTCCTATTGATGATGCTGGCCATATATTCCAGGCGGTGAACCTGCCAGACTCTATTAATAACGGCTTGAAGCGAAGGTGGAGTTTGCTGCCTCCAGTCTGCTGCTATTTGGCAGGTAGCTGCCGATAAGATATGCCTAGCTAACTTATTCTCATGCCGCGTTGCCGCTGGCGCTCCCAGGGGCAAGAGGAAAAATTTAGGCTCAAATGGAATCGTTACCTGAATAATCGATTGGATCAGGTGTTTGATCTCGGCCCAGAAGTTTGAGAGTTTGGGATAAGTCCACCATATATGGATAAAGTTACCCTCATGGGAGCACCCACGCCAACAGCGATCAGAAGAGTCTGGGAGGAATTTATGTATCCGGGAGGGAACGTAGTACCAGCGGTACAATACCTTATAGGCATTCTCTTTTATTTTAACGCAGATTGAGCTGGAGGCAGCATTCTCATATATCTCCGACCATTCCTCGTTCAAAAGAACTTCACCCAGGTCACATTCCCAGGCCAGTTCATGCGAGACTCTAGTATTTGAGGAAGGTGGGGCGAGTTCATAATATAATGTTGAAATAAGGCCTTTCGTGAAGGACTGACGGAGACAGAGACGTTCAAATGGGGTAAGGGGGCGGGAGGAGAGGCGAGATTTGACAGTGTGGTGAAAGTGGCGGAGCTGAAGGAATTGGTAAAATAATTTAGTGGGAATATTTATTTGCGATTGGATGTCAGAAAACGAGGGGAACACAGCTGTAGAGGTGAGATCGTTTAAGAAACGGACCCCTTGTGAGGTCCACGAGGAGAATGCTTTAGGGGTAAGGCCTGGAGCGAAGTCTGAGGAGTTAAACAAAGGAATTAGGGGAGAAGGATGGGGCCAAATTTCTGAGAGCATGAGACCCAGACCGCCAGGGAATGTGTAATGACCGGATAAAGTGAGACACGTTTTGGTCGACGAGCTCGTGGAAGCCATAGGAGAGTAGACTTTCAGCCTAAATCTCGACCCAGACCCTGGAGGGAGTCAAGCTACACCACAGAACGCATTGAGCAAGCTGAGCGGAGAGATAATAGCGTCGAAAATCAGGGATTCCCAGTCCCCCTCCCCGCGGGGCTCTCTGTAGAAGCTTGAAACGGACTCGGGGGCGCTTACCCGCCCAAAGGAATTTAGATACATGGAAATGGAGAAATTTAAAAACGTAGGGGGGGACTCGGATGGGGAGGGTTTGAAAAAGGTAGAGGAGTCTAGGGAGTATGTTCATCTTGACCGCATTAATACGACCTATCCAGGAGATGTATAGTTGCGACCATGAAACAAGGTCTAGCTTAACTTGAGCAAGAGTGTGGGGGAAGTTGGCCTGAAAAAGCTGATGAGGTTGTTTAGTTAGATATACCCCAAGGTACTTGAGTTTTTGAGGGCAGCAGTTGAACAGGAAGGAGCTTTCTAAAGACACCTTGTCAGCTGAGGAGACATAAAAGTCTAAGACTTCTGTCTTGTCCGCGTTAACTTTATATCCTGAGAAGTGGCCGTAAAGCAGAGGAAATTGGATTAGCAATTGTTAACAGGACGTCATCCGCGTATAATGCTATTTTATGGGAAGAACTACCCACCGGGATGCCTAGAATTTGCTGGTTAGCCCGGATTCTAGCTGCTAGAGGTTCTATGATAAGGGCAAAAATGAGCGGAGAAAGGGGACAGCCCTGCCGTGTGCCATTGGAAATAGTGAAGGGGACCGAGGATAGACCATTTGCAAAGACTGTGGCCGACGGAGAACGGTACAAGGCTGAGATGGCCGTCATAAATTTGCCAGAGAAACCCATCGCTCCTAGTACCCCAACCATAAACGACCAGGAGATGCGGTCGAACGCCTTCTCAGCATCTAATGACATAAGGAGGGAGGGGAGCTTACCCCTGTGAATTGTGTGTATCAGGTCAATTGTTCTCCTAGTATTGTCCGGGGCTTGACGTCCCGGGATAAATCCCACCTGGTCGGGGTGGATGAGGGAAGGGAGGGGGGGATTCAATCTAGAGGCCAGAATTTTTGCGTAAATTTTAAGGTCCACATTAAGGAGGGAAATTGGTCTATAGCTAGAGCAGAGAGTTGGGTCCTTCCCGGGCTTTGGAATGACAATAATATTAGCTCTGGTTGTGGCTGCATCAAACGTGGCACCATCCAGGATCTCGTTAAAAAAAGATGTCAGATGGGGGCCTAGTACTGCAGCGAAATTTTTATAGTATTGCGGGGTTAAACCATCAGGGCCTGGAGCTGAAGAGGGTTTCAGGGATTTAATAGCGGCCAAAACCTCGGTCAGGGTGATATCTTCATTCAAGGATTCTATGTGAGGTGGAGTGAGCTTAGGGAGGGGGGTGGCGGCTAGGTATTCGTCCAGAGACGGCACCGTATGAGCTCCTAGAAGGGTGGGTGGGGGGGCTAAGTTATAGAGGGAGAAATAAAAATCTTGAAACATCTGGACTATCTCCTTAGGGTCATGTGTAGTTCTGCTCTTTTGTGGGTCGTAAATTTTATCAATGTGGCCAAGAGCCATCTTCTTACGAAGCTTTCTGGCTAACACAGAATCTGCTTTATCAGATTTGTCATAGTACCGTTGCTGTAGTTTCTGCATAGTAATAGCAGCCCTACGGGAGAGAAGAGTGTTAAGTTGGCCTTTCAGTGAAGTAATCTGAGTGAGTAGAGCAGGGTCATGAAGAGACTGATGTTGGGGAAGAAGAGAGGCTAACCTGCGCTCCAAGCAAGCTATCTCTTCTGCAGCCTTTTTCCTAGAAGCCGCAGACAGGCTAATCAAATGGCCCCGTATAGTGGCTTTGTGTGCTTCCCAAATAATGCCTGGGGGGACATCTATAGCAGAGTTATCTTGGAAGTAGTTGGCTATTGAGTTATTGAGGTCTAAAAGGGTCGTCTAATTGAGCAGGAGAGAGTCATCTAGCCGCCATTTTCCCTGGGGTGAAGATGTTTTGAGGAGGTCTAGAGTAATGAACGCCCCCGAGTGATCAGTCCATGAGAGTGGGGTGATTCCCGCCTGAGTCACATTGGGAGTAAGTGCATGGGATATATGTATCATGTCTATGCGGGAGTACAATTGGTGGGGGGCAGAGTAGTGGGTGTAATCCCTGGCGTCTGAGTTACAGAGTCGCCAGGAGTCATACATGCGGTGATGAGAGAGCAGAGTGGCTAGTGAAGTAGATTCTGCTGAAGTGGGAGAGCCCCGCCGGGAGGAAGAGGGGGAAGACCTGTCCAGGACAGGATCAAGAGTCACATTAAAATCACCACCTACGATCACGTGGCCCCGCGCCAGCCGCTCAATGCATTTAAAGAGTTTGGAAAAAAAAGGCTTTTGTTTCTGGTTAGGGGCATAGACCGAGACCAGGGTAACAGGAATAGATCGGAGAGTACCACCCACTAGAACAAAACGACCCTCCGGGTCTGCGTAAGTGTTGGAGTGCAGGAAGGGAATCTTACTGTGGATCAAAATAGCCACTCCCCGCTTCTTGCAGTCCGCCGAGGCAAAGAAAGTCTGGGAAAACTGCTTACCCTGAAGCTGAGAGTGGACTCCAGTGAAGTGTGTTCCCTGTAGAAAGACAATATCCGCTTTTTCTCTCCTACAGGCTCCCAGTAGCGTTGTACGTTTACGGGGGGTGTTGAGGCCGTTGACATTGATCGAGAGTACCTTTAAGGCCATGGCATTGCAGAAGTGATAAGTCCCGGCAGCTTGACTAATAGTGGGGAAGAATGGAATAAGTTAATAAGCCGTCCTTGAGAACAGAGAGAAGACAAAAGAAAAGGTGAAAAGGGAGAATCGAGAAAAGAGAGAGGAGAGAGAAGAGGAGAGAGGAGCCCAATTGGGCATAAACCCTGTATGAAAGGAACCCAGGAGGGGTTCAAAAACATAGTGAGGTAAATTTACAAATAACAGTAGACAATATCAAAGGGTGCGTGGGGGGTGGTCCTGTGTGTAATGTGAGATGAGGCCAGGACCGTAGACCGATGAGAAAATCTTAATAAAAGGTAAGCAAACGGAAGAGAAAAGGAAAAGAGGGAAGAAAGAGGTCCTCCCTCCCTCACTCCTCCCCTCCCGCAGCATTATCAACTAACCAAACAGAAAGAGAAGAAAACAAAAACAAAGAAGGTGTGCATTAACAATCATATTAGAACTTTAAGATTCTACAACTTTAGGGGAGGAGGGAAGGGAGGAAAACAAAAGGGAGGGATGGGGAGAGAAGGGGAGAGGGATCACCCTACCAAGAGAAAAACACAAGATATAAGTATAGTAGCGTCAAAATACTTCAAATGTAACATCATGTCAGGTTCGTGCCACTATAGGTTCAATAACAGACGGGTGACGTGGAAGAGCTAACATATCTAAAGATAAAGACAAGGAGCTCTGAGCTCCAACCCAAGTAGGAAGTCCACCTGTGGAGGCAAAATGTTAACAGAAATCAACAACAATAGTAGACATGTCATGGCGGTGCGGCATCTCGGACTTTGCGACGGGAGGAGCGGGACCAATCTGGTTGTGGAGGGGCTGAGCGCTGGGCCTTCGGAGAGCCGGTCTGCAAGGCAGTAGCTTCGGGGAGAATGTCCAGTTTCGCCAGGAGATCCTGACCCTGCTCAATCGTTTTGATGTAGTAAGAAGAGTTGGCCGCAAACACCTGAAGTTGAAACGGGAAGCACCAGCGATACCGTAGATTGTGTTGACGCAGGATCCTAGTAACAGGCTGCAAGTTTCTCCGTTTCTGAATTGTGGAAGGAGCAAGATCCTGAAACAGCTGGATGTCCATGTTCCGAAAAGAGAGAGCAGATTAATCTCTAGTCGCAAAGAGGATTCGGTCCCTTGTGTGGAAATAGTGCAGACGCACGATGATGTTTGGAGGGGGCAGGCCATTGGCCGGACGGGCCCGAAGAGCTCTGTGGGCACGGTCCATCATACAGTCAGAGTCAGAGAGCTCCGGAAGGATATGTTGGAAAAGGTCTTTAAGAAAAGCCTGAAGATCCGCCGGAGAAATTTCTTCAGCAACATTTCGAATACGAATGTTGTTACGACGAGATCGGTTCTCAGAGTCCTCCTGTTGTTCCTTGAGAGTCTCCACTTCGTCATGGAGACGGGCAAGTTCGTTATCCGTCGTAGATTGTGAACGGCAGAGGTCGTCTGTTTTTGACTCAAGCGCGTCAGATCTGTTGCCCAGTGAGGTTAGTTCCGATTTAAAGTCATTAACAACTTTGGAGAGTTCTTGGTGGAAAGTTTGCTTGACTCCTTCTAGTAAGCTGGTCATTATAGTTAGGATCTGTGGGTCCAGCCCCGTATCAGGGAGCGGTTGGGAGCCCGGCGCTTCTGTAGGCGTCAGAGACGGGGAAGACGGTTTGTTCTTTGAGCCAAAAAAGGGAGCAGAGGACCCGGAAGTCACTTTCTTTGGTTTGTTGGACATGACGAAGAGGCTGGGAGCCGTTGGCCAATTGAGCGGGATGAAGGAGGCAGAGGAGGGTTGGTATGAGGGAAGAAGACGTAGGAGGGAAACACCTTTAGATTGGTTAGTATTATAGGGGTCAAACCTGGTCCAGCCTGAATGGAGGAGGTCACATGTTCAGTGGCTGGAGGGAGGCCAGTAGATGGGTATCAATATAAAGAAATCCCGTCAGCCTAGGAGGCTGAGAAGCGACAAGGCTTGATGATTCAATTTCTTGCCTCGCTGAACCTTCAAATAGGCAATAGTTGAGTGAAAATAAGTGCAGCAGCAATAAACAGTGGGTGTAATGTTTTTAAGCCACCACTAGAGGGCAATATTGCTCCACAAATAAATGAAGCATAGGCGAACAGAGAGTGGGAGATTTATGGCAGAGGAGCTGGGACTGTGCCAGTGTAGGTAGGGACAGGTCACCTTTTGTCAGTGTTGCCGCAGAGGAAAGTGGTGACTTATGTGGACACAGCTGGGTTTGGTGGGGGAGAGGTAAACACTCATGCACTGCAGGCTGGCTTTGTGCGGGGACGCGCCGGGGACCGGAAGTGCAGCTGATCGGTCACCGCTGGAAATGGAGACCGTGGATGAGGCGCTGGATGGAGGCCGCAGGGGGCACTGACCTCAGAGCAGGTAAGGGTCTCCCTCTTCGTGTGCCAGAGCCGCCGATGGGGACCGGCACAGCGGGTAATGCGACGGCTAGGCGGGGACCAGCACTGAAGGGGGCGGTAATGCAGGGCCTCCAGGCGCGTCCGATGGGGCCACTGGAGCCCTCAATAAAGGCAGGCCCAGTCGCAGTCCGGTCCAGAGAGGCACTAAAATACACTCCAGCAGGTCAGAGGGGCAGAAAGGGTTTTTACAAGTCCAGATTGAGCCAGAGTTGTCGGAGCTCACCCGAAATGCTGCCTCACACGATGGCTGCCAAGCCACGCCTCCCTGTAATATAGATTCTTAAGGAGAATGTTAGTGAACAGAGCTCAGGATGAGAATTTGTGTAGTAGAACAATGGAAATCTGGGACGTGTAAAGATGCAACACAGAAGTGTAGAGATGTGCCCCGCTGTGCCCGTCAAGAAGATGGCGAAGAAGGACCTGACTGCTGTGCTCATGAAGAGGGCAAAGAAAGAAGAGAATAGTTACTTACCATCCCTGCGTTCTAGCGCCGGTAAGTATATTTCTTTTTCCGCAGGTTTCAGCCGCAGAGGGAAGATGAGCCAATCAGGGCTCACCTTCCCCTGCTGGCCAATCGGAGGCCAGATGAGTGAGCCAATCCTGGCTCACCTCCGGCCTTTCAAATTATTGGCGCCGCGGCGAGCCAATGAGCGCTCGAGGCAGTGTCCAGTGATGACGTTGCGCCGGCGGTTATTTAAGCCACCGGGCAGCGCCATCTTGCCAGAAGTCCGGCGGAGCAGAGAAGAGAGGACGTCGTGGGACATCCAGAGAGAACTTTCGAGAAAACACAGGCAGAGGTGGCAGAGTGCCCTTGTCAGGGCAAGGAGCTACCCTGCCACACGAAGAGACCACCAGAGACGTTGGCGGGGAGCCCTTGCAAGGGCTAAGAGCACCCCCGCCCAGAGAGCTGCCGAAAACGCCGTGCCAAAGAGGACAGGAGACGCCACCGGCTGGAGCGTCTGGAAGACCCGGAAAAGAAGACGTCGGGAGCAAGTTGAGTATTCTGCGCAGAGCAGGTAAGTATACCCTGTGTTAGGTTGGGCACAAGGCCCGTGGGCACGGTCGGGCACAAGGTCCGTGGCCACAGTTAGGGGCATAAGGCCCAGGATAAATTGGGCACAATGCCCTTATAGGTATGTCAGGGGGCTTTAAGCCCATTATAGCAAAAGGACACAAGGTCCTAGTTATTGGGCTAGCGCCCACAGTTAGGTAAGGCCACAAGGCCTGATCAGGGGGCATAAAGCCCATAGTGTGCCCATAGTCAGGGCACAAGACCCTGTAGTTAGCTGGGCAGAGAGCCCATGGTGTAGGGCATAAGGCCCATGGTAAAAAGGGCACCAAGCCCTATAGGAGCCGGTGTGAGAGGTGAATAAGCTAGGTGATAGTCCTGGGTAACAGTAGAGCAGAAGGCTCCTGTTAGTGCTATACTAGACCGTCTGGTTAGATAGCAGGTGTATGTATTGCGTGGTCAGCCTGCCAGATACCGTAGCAGAGTCTTATTCTGCCTATGCGGCGAATACTGTATTGTGCATTGTATTTTGGTTGTGCTGTGTGTGTTTCTTTACAGATGCAAGACGTCAGGCCCCCATTAAATGTAGGCTCTTGTTTCCTTACTGCTTTCCTGGTATAATCTGGGTCTGTGGGGACAAGGTGTAGTTAAGAGCATACACATACTTAGGGAAGAGCACACAGTAGTCTTCCCCTCCCTGGGGCAGAGCCGTAACGACGGCGGTGCGGGCGGTGCGACCGCCCCGGGCGCAAGCCCAAGGAGGCGCAGCCGCCCGATACGTGCCTTCATGCCCAGAGGACTCGCCGCTCTAATTCAGCTCTCCTACAAGCAACAATCCATTCGTGTCAATGCAGTGGAACGCATGTGAAAGCAGGAAGTTCGGCATTTGGAACGCATTTGCGTTAATTAAATTAATTAATTAAAATATGGTGGGCGTATTTAGCCCCATATAAACCCTTCAGTTATTTCTGTATTATTCAGTCAGTAATACACAGCCTTTAATATCAGTAGATGTGAAATGCTAGTTTTATTTCCCCTATACAGATTGTGGATACATAAAGCAAAATCAATATTTTGGCAAGAGAAGAATTTCAATAGCATGTGCTACAAGATTTAATAAGTATTATAAAAGTAGGTAAGGTCCACAAGATTTCTTTTCTTTCCCTCGGGATCATTGCAGCTTGTAGGAGAAAGTGATAGTTAGGAGCAAAGAAAAACAAAGTTCTCTACAGTCACCAACATGAGAAGCCTCAGAACCATTAAATGTTTTAAAAGACTGGTTTGTAATGGAATAAAAAGTTAAAACTATGAAAGAGTATCATGGTATTTACTATGAAAAGTGACACGACTGCCATGGTAAATGCCCTCAATAATATGAAATCTTGTATCACTTATTCCCCTTATGACAAAAGATGAATAATTGCCGCGTTAAAAATCCAAAATGACATGAAACTACATGGTAATCTGGTTGTTTATCATGTTACTTTTTTGTGTTTGCAAAAAAGTGCAAATAAACATGTACCATGGGCAGCACGGTGGCTAAGTGGTTAGCACTTCTGCCTCATAGCACTGGGGTCATGAGATCAATTCCCGACCATGGCCTTATCTGTGAGGAGTTTGTATGTTCTCCCCGTGTTTGCGTGGGTTTCCTCCGGGTGCTCCGGTTTCCTCCCACTCTCCAAAAACATACTAGTAGGTTAATTGGCTGCTAATAAATTGACCCTAATCTGTGTGTCTGTCTGTCTGTGTATGTTAGGGACTTTAGACTGTAAGCCCCAATGGGGCAGGGACTGATGTGAGTGAGTTCTCTGTACAGCGCTGTGGAATTAGTGGCGCTATATAAATAAATGGTAATAATAATAATACCATAGGGAGGAGCTTCAACAATTCACAAAGCACCTGTCAAAAGGACACCTGCAGTTTGCTTATATAGGACTTTTATTTCTACTGGCCACCTATCTCAGCCTGTGCATAGAAAATACAACTAATGCACAGTAATCTGTCTGCACCAGCGTTGTACCAGGAGGAAACATAAGACCATGAACAGCAGTTTAAAGCTCTTTTTTTCAGACCTGAAACCCCTTATGAAAATACAAAACACAACACAAACAAAACAATGGAAAATCAAATTGACAATCATTATGTCGATAATTCCCAATCGGTTCACAAAGAAAGTAGAGTGAAAGGACACTTTTCATTTAAGCGATCATGTTTACATACCAGACAAAGGATCAATAACGGACAGTACAAGAACCAGCGTTGTTATCAATCTGTTGGCTCTTCAATGTGACAAAATTGTATCTTATACTGGGTACAATAGAGAAACACTGACTACATTTTCCTCGTTTTGCTCTATGCAATAGTCACACGTTTATCTGTGTGTAGTGTACGGCACCTACCGATTGTCACTGTCTTCCTATGGTCCCAGTGATGAATAGCTGCTTGGATTGCCACACTGAAGCCTTACACCAATCTGAGTACTGCACATGCACCAACTAAGGGTATTTATCAGGTTGTGGTTAGATGCACTGACAGTACCATCATACATCATTACACGTGTCACTTTATAAATTGTCATCATTCAAGTTTAGCAGCTTAGGGCATAGTGACCTTTTCAGGAAGTAGTGGAAAACAATAGATAAAGAAGAAAACCAAAGGTCAATAAATGCAAATAGAGAACATTACTATTAGAGATGCTCACTGACCCCCGTGTTTTGGTTTTGGTTTTGCCAAACCGCGCTTGTGTGTTTTGGTTTTGTTTTGTTTTGGCAATTTTGTTTAAAAATCAATGTTTTTGGGCACAAAATAACCAAATTTAGTGCTCCACCTGTTTCTTGGATAAGTAATGTAATTGTAAAGCTAATAAATTATCCAAAAAACAGTTTAATTCCTGGTAGGTAGGCCTTCATTAATTCTACACACAAACCAGATTGTCTTCCTCTCCATCTATGCATATTGGCAATGCAGCCATCGTCTTTGGGTGTATATTACACCCTACACTTATAGTTAAATATCTAAAGAAATGGACAAAGGCAGTTTGGTTTCTGTCTCTCTAGGCCCCCCTCCACTTGTAGAAAATACTAGGAAATTCAGCTGTTATAGACTGTACAATATAAATTGAAATGGACAAAGGCAGTTTGGTTTCTGTCTCTATAGGCCCCCCTCCACTTGTAGAAAATACTAAAAAATTCAGCCGTTATAGACTGTACAATATAAATTGAAATGTACAAAGGCAGTTTGGTATCTGTCTGCATCAGACCCCCTCTCCACTAGGAGTAAAATAGAAAACTATTCAGCCGTTATAGACTCTAGAATATAAATAGAAATTGAGAAAGGCAATTTGGTATCTGTCTGCATCATCCTCATCAACATCATCATTAGCGCCCTCGTCGCCTACACAAATCTCTCCCTCATCCTCTTCTGATTCCAAAGTGGCATCCTCAATTTGTGTATCACCGGCTACACTCGGGCTGTTCAGGCACACATCAGCAGAACTGCTGAAAGGGTCCTTCTTTATGGGTACACTGTCACTAACAGAATGCTCACGATTACACATACCACTGGTGGATGGACTTTCCACAGGGATTGGTGTCATTTCTGGTTCAGAGCATACATTATCCTCTAATGCCTTACTGTTTTCTTGCAGCTCGGCTTTCCCGCGTAACAGTAGTTGTGCACCACTTTTAGACTCCAAATTACTTGGTCTTGCTTGGTCACGAGTGACCGTACAAGAAGAAGGCTCAGTAACATTTTTAAATCTGCCACTTATAGAGAAAGGCGAAGGCCTCATTCTTTTTTTGCCACTGCGTGTGTAGAATGGCATGTTGGCAATTTTTTTTTTATCGGCAGTTAACTTTTCCTCAGTTACACTTCTTTTTCGCTTCAACACGGTAAAAAAATTTTGGGTGTGTGTTTTTTTCCCCCTGATTTAAAAAGACTATGTACTTTTCTATAGGCTTTACCAGATGACGTACTGGGAACACTACCATCAGGACTGGTGCCAGCAGCTGCTTGCTGATTCTGCTCATATGTGGACTGCTTTGAATCCATTTTAATGAGCCCAAACCACTTGTAGTGCAAAATATTCAATTGATATTGCTGCTAAATATGACTTTTGACAGCCAGAAAAATTAGTGTTTCACACGGTGGAATTTGGGACACCCCAAAGCACTTGTAGTGCAAAATATTGTTTAAATACTGCTGCTAAATATGACTTTTGACAGCCAGAAAAATTAGTGTTTCACACTGGGGAATATGGGACACCCCAAGGCACTTGTAGTGCAAAATATTGTATAGATACCGCTGATAAATATCACTTTTGACAGCCAGAAAAATTAGTGTTTCACACTGGGGAATATGGGACACCCCAAAAGCACTTGTAGTGGAAAATATTGTATAAATACTGCTGCTAAATATGACTTTTGACAGCCAGAAAAATTAGTGTTTCACACTGGGGAATATCGGACACCCCAAAGCACTTGTAGTGCAAAATATTGTATAGATAGTGCTGATAAATATGACTTTTGACAGCCAGAAAAAATATTGTTTCACACTGGGGAATATGGGACACCCCAAAGCACTTGTAGTGCAAAAAATTTAAATAAAAGCCTCCTCTATCCTCCTCTCTTCCTGCTCTAACAATTGCTAATAGAATTGGTAATAATAATAGAATTGAATAGAGTAGAATTGAAATAATAATAGAAAGAATAAGGTGTACAATTATTGCTCTGTCCCTGCTCTAATACAGCCTGTGACCTAACCCTGCTCTCTCCCTCTGTTAAATGGCGATGGATTACTGTGTAGGAGGTTATTTATGCTTTTCAAATCTCGCGAGAACCGAGCTCTGAAATATGAATACGTCACGATGACGTTTTGCCTCGATTTCGATTCCGAATGGGCGGGAGAGTACTGAGCCTGCTCGGCTCGGTAATTGGATTGGCGAAGTTCGGGTGGGTTCGGTTCTCGGGGAACCGAGCCCGCCCATCTCTAATTACTATACACACAGACTACTAAAAGAAAACAAATTGGTGCAGGTATCCTTTGACCAAAGAGCCAAGACGCTTGGTTATTTCTCACATTTGGGTTTAGAATCATCCCACTTCAGTAATGTGTTAGAAGGAAAACAAAACGTTTGGTGCATCCTTAAAAAAAATTCAAGACGACACAGGAAGCCACACGGCACTTCACATGCAATGAGAAACGATGGACAATGGAAATGGAGTACATGGATGTTTAATTATTCACAGTTTTTGCACTTGCTGTAGTAACATTCTAAACTATAACAGCTTCACCATATAAACAATGATAAATATATACACATTTTACAATGACATTTTTCCAAAAACAAAAGACAAAAATACATGATAACATGGTTACTTTCCACGTATGTTTATATCTTATCTCTTCAATGATGGGCAGCATGGACCCGTTAAGTGACGCAAGTACTTGCAGACATAATAGGGCCAGTACATTAAAAATAAATACATTTTATGTTAAGAGGAACAGTATGAGCAAAGTTTGATGGTTTAACACAGACCTTAATCATTGTGAAGTGCATTTATTTTAGAGATGCTCAGGCTCGGTTTCTCTGAAACACACCTGAGTTGGCTCGGTATTTTCACACTTTTTCAGATTCCAAAATGAGGCAAAACGTCATTGTGACGTCGTCGGATCTCGGATCTTGTGAGTTTTGGAATCTATAAAGACCGCCCTCCACGGCGATCTGCCGCCATTTAAGAGAGGGATACAGAAGGGGCAGGATAGAGTGTAGAGCAGTTGGGCAGGCAAACTTACAGAAGTGAAAGAGGTTGGTGGTAGCAGTGTTCAACAAAGCTCCATTGCTAATTGTCGTTGCTGAAATACAAATATACAAGTACTTGCAGGCTTTTTTTTCTGAATTTGCACCAAAAAGTGTAGGGTGTTATATAAACCCAATGAGAAGAGCTCCATTGCTGAATTTGTCATTGACATCAGGGCTGTAAGGCAGAAGTGCAACTGATGCAAACCACCATGGTACTCGACTGTGGTCAGCGTTCTGTTTGGGTAAAGCTGAGTACATCACATAACCTGTAAGCCGTAGATTTCCAGGTTTCCTGGCAATGTTGCATTTAACTTCAAGGAGCCTGTCCCCTCCAAATCCACTCTCCCTCCCCCCCTCTTAGGCCATTCCTAGTAATAAATGGCAGCATGCACGTAATAATGTGCATATGAACTGTGGGCCATGACGCTTTTGGAAAGTTCAAACATTAACATTCTCAGCCATGAAAAAAGGAACTTGCCATAATAAAGTTGAAGTAGAGTGGTAGATACATGTTAAATATTTGACATTGTGGTTGAGCGTGTAGGACAAAGTTAAGACAAAAAAGAATAGTTTGGGGCAAGTTCCTGAGGTATTTCTTAGATTAATGTCCATAATCTGCACACAGATGTTATGGGTATTTGAACTCATGACGGCAGTTTTGTGAGTCCAAAGTGCTAACCACTGAGCTACCTGTGAGATTCCTATTTTATATCTATTTTGTATGTATTTTGTATTAATGAATGAATACTATTAACTAGCACTTTCCTCTGTAGCACGCATGCTGTATTGTTGCTCTTCTCCCAGTTTTTTCAAATTGCAGTTTGTGATAGTAGTTAGCTACTCCGCCTTCCAAAAAGGCAGTCATGCGTTCAAATCCAGACTCACACCCTTTATCAGTGTGGAGATTGTATGCACTCTACTATGTGTGTGTATCGCTTATGGAAGAGTACGCTATGGCTTTTAATAACGATCCAGATGGAATTATAAAACTACATACATTTTTAGCGAATCTTTAGGCATTTGTTTATAATCGAGCGATGTACATACATTTTCCATACTTTACGGCAGGCGCGGGCTGACGGACGTCAGCCCGGGGGGCACACGCCGCCTGCGCGGCCGCATCACATTTATATTACTTCCGGGGGGGGCGGCCGGCCCTAACAGCCGTGATTGTGAGCGGACCGGGGGGCCGATGCCCCCCTGCCCCCTGGCCCAGCCCGCCCCTGCTATACGGCCACTTTAACTCCAAATCACACAAAGCCCTTATGCAATCTGTCTTTTAGGGAAAGTGTTGATTAAGCTAATTAAAAGCAATCCAAAATCATTGTTCAAAGTGTACCAAGTATGTTAAGCTTGATACGGAATAATTAGGTTACAGCTGTATTGCAAAAATACTCACAGGATTGTGTTTTGATATATGTAAACAAACTGGTCGGACCTGCCACATTGGCCGTGACGTATACATTGCTTAGCTTAACGTAGCTGAAGTGAACGTAGAGGAGCCAGTGAACTGAGTAAATTGCTTGGGATCCGTTGCTTATTGTTCTACGCTGCCTAAAGGACCGCAGGTGCGTGTGTCTTTCGACTTTAAGCTGCTTATTTGTATAGCGTATCTGTCTGCTTCACTATGCAACTTACAATGCGGAAAGATAAGGATCCGTAGCTAGATGAATCAGGCCCCTGGTCTTTTTCTGTTCTGAATCTGGATAAGGAGGAATTAACCTATTGTGTATGTAGTCATGGAGGAGGAAAAGGAGACTCCAATTATCCTGCATGAGTAATCAGGTTGGCAAAAACAACGTAAAATATAAATGTATTTATTTATTTATTTTTTTACAGTCATGCAGTCAATGGAGCTTTTGAAAAATTATTTCTACAGTAAAAAACAAACAAAAACCACAGTAGAAGAGACCAGTGAATGATAACTCTACAAATGTTTTGTCAGAATAGATCTTAATCCAGATTTCCTTATAAATGTAAAGTTGCTTTACTTAGAGTGCCTTTAACCAGTGAAGCCCCCTTGTGTTGTGTCCACACCATTGTCAGTAAGTAGCTGTCCCTTTGCTGAAAGAGCAGCGGGGAACAAACAAGTTGAAGATAGAGGAACAAATTTGACTGGAACAAAATTAGTAAGCAAAGCAAAAAATAAGGTTAAAGGACCTTAACCTTCAAATTTCCATTTGCAGATGAGCCCAAAGAAAAAGGTAAAATACATTATTTGGCGTTAAATGGACTCTGCAGCTGCTAAGTACATTACTACAAATGAAGCCCCTCACACATCATGAGGGGGTGTCCCAATGAGACTTCCACAATACCATCTACAATGATGTCACCCTGCTCCCTCCATGTGTATTGTTACAGAGCAGGTCACTGCCTGTTCAGTTGAAAGAGCATGGTGGGTGTATTTAGCCCCATACAAACCCTTCAGTTATTCCTGTATTACTCAGTCAGTAATACACAGCCATTAATATCAGTGGATGTGAAATGCTAGTTTTATTTGCCCTATACAGATTGTGGATACATAAAACAAAATCAATATTTTGAGAAAACAAGAGAAGAATTTCAAAAGCATGTGCTACAAGGTTTAATAAGTATTATAAAAGTAGGCAAGGTCCACAAGAAGATTTATTTTCTTTCCCTCAGGATCATTGCAGCTTGTAGGAGAAAGTGATAGTTAGGACATACTTGACAACTCTCCCGGAATGTCCCGGGGAGAGCTGGCAATTCTCCCGCATCCGCCCACTTCAATAAAATTAGAGCCGGAATGTACGGGTGGAGGGGGCGGGGCTTCACGATTCACGTCATTTTGGTCACGCCCCAGTGATGTAATGCTTGTTTGGGGTCTTTTACACTGTAAAAAGACCCAAAACAGGCATTAAATGGATTGGTGACCACAGCGAGGAGATCGTCCACAAAAGTGCTAATTTATAATCCACCTTTCCTACTCGCACTCCTGAAATATAAGGGTTGGCTCTAATGGACCTGGCCAGGGCTTCCATACAGAGCACAAAAATAAGCTGGGAGAGTGGACATTCCTGTCTGTGCCATTACCAATCAAAACTGCCTCCGAGAGTGTCGCATTAATTTTTATACGAGCTATAGGGTGCGGTAGAGAGCCAAATTGTGATGGAGACCCAACGGACCTAGGACTATATGGGATAGCATACAACGCAGAAATGACCAGTCAATACGGTCAAAGGCTTTTTCGGTATCGGTGGATAACAGCAAGGATGGGGTATTAGAACACAGCGTTGGGTATTAGAACACAGTGTTGAGTGAACCAGATCGATAACCCTAGTTGTATTATCCCTTGCCTCACGGCCTGAGATAAATCCCACTTGGTTGGATTGTATTACTCCCGGAAGCATGAATTTCAGTCAATTGGCAATGAGTTTTGCAGACAAATGTAATGTCCGCATTAAGCAAGAATATCGGCCGGTAAATCGGCACTGAGATAGGTCCTTGCTTTCTTTAGGTGTCACTGTGGTATGCTCTTCTATGGATTGCTTGGAGAAGGGGGTGTCCTCTGAAACAACGTTGGAGGCTGGCACCAGCAGGGGTATGAGCTTATGTTTAAATGCTTTATAATAAGAAATTGAAACACTGTCAATGCCAGGGCTTTTACCAGAAGGGGTAGATTTGATCGCATCCGCTAATTCACCATGGGTGAAGGGTTGTTTCAACAGGGTTATGTCTACATCTGAGACAGTGGAAAATCCGAACTCCTGCAAGTAGGTGAATATCAGGGGGCTCCTATCAGTTAAGTCTGCCCAGGGGGCCTTACCCGAGATATTGTAGAGTTGGGAATAATAGGAGTGGAATGCTGCCGCTATGTCAGAGGTGAGCTGGCATTCTTTGCCTTTGTCATTTGGTAACAATAGCTGTGAATGTTTTGGCTCATTGTGACCTTAAGGCCTTCGCGAACATGGAACCGGGTTTGTTACCCCACTGAAAGTACCGGTTGCAACATTTTCGAAAATCCAATTTTATTCTGTTGTATAGAAGTTTATTCAAAGCCATCTTAGATTCAGTCAACTCCACAAGTGCCTCGGGGGACAGAGAGGCTTTGTGTTTGGATTCTAGGTTAATTATTTTTTGGATAAGCTGATTTTTAAGGGCTTCCCTTTGTTTTTTCATGCAAGAGCCCAGTTGGATTAGTTTGCCACGGAGGACACAATTATGGGCCTCCCAATCTTGCAAAATAGTCCTGCCACTCCGTGAGCTGGACATTTTGAATGGCCCTCTAGGTTCACGGAATCACACATGTAAGGAGGCAAGAAAGAGATAATGATCCTTTCATTCACACAAGTGTTCACACAGAGTAAATGCAAAAACAGTGCTCCACAAAGGAGAAATACTCCTCCCACCAAATATACAAGAATGTTAGCTAATAACCAGTGGCAATAAATTACACAAACAGCACATAGGAGAGCAAATCAGGCCATAAATGAGTCCCAAAGTTATTCCACAGGATGGCCAGTGGGCCGGTCTCAAGTAGTTGTCCTCCAATCTTGCTGATCTCGGCCACTCGGGCAACTCTCCACTAGCTTAATGGGACCCAGAGTACCAGTCTCCCTACACCAAGTAGGCTGACCAGTTTCCTCTGAATCACAAGTAACTCCCGATGGAGTATGGGTCCAACAAACTTTCTCACTGGGATAGAAATGTCCAACCAGTATTTGTCCCCTGGTAGAGGTCGATAACCTTCTCCCTGTCAGAGTTCCTTCATCTTGAAAAATCCTGGCTCACATACACCTCCCTTCTCCCGGGTCCCGTGTTTTTACTCCTCTGTCCCTTTGGCCCACCCCCCTCTTCAACAGTCCACAGTCATTGGTAATAACAGCATAGGGGTGGTGAGCGGGGTGTGGTATGGAGTGTGTTTTTAACAAAGGCCCCCCTGTGGTTTCCCTGACAGCAAGTCTGAGGGGTTAGGTGCCTCATGTCACATCCACAAACATCTTAAAATCCGCCCCTTGTATTTAGATGAGGGTCAGATCTTCCCTGTTTAACCTCCTGCACTACTTTGTGATGTCACAGTGGCTTTAGCTGATCCAAGCTTCCTGTGACAACCTCCTCCTCCTCTCTCCTGGGACACATGTACTACCAGATCTGTCCACTTGGTGAAATTTAATAACAGTACCACTGAACCGATATCCTCGGTCGGGCTCACTCATGACAGACCGGGTTGATCCGATTTTACCCCAATGGGACTCGGCCTCTTCCTACCTCCTTTTGCGTGTAATAATGGAGGCGACAGATAATGTCTCTCGGGCGATCGGACTGAGCTCCCAGTGGTTTTATGAACTTTGTCAAAGTGGATTAACTCAGATGGGCCATGGGCCAAAATTTCATTAAAGAGTTTGGAAAAAATGGGACCAGTTCATGGAGCGAGATGTCTTTGGGACTGCCGCAACCTCTATTACCTATGTCATCTACCCTGGTGTGGAACATTTGGAATTCCTGCGCCTGTCACTCCAGTTCTTCCTGGCAGTCCTCCGATTCCTCCCTGTGGGCTTCTAGTATGGACAATCTGGAGGCCAGATGAGTCTGATGGAGTCTAGTCTCCAGTACTTGAAAGTAATTTTTTGTTGGGAGCTCCTCCTTTGTTTGAGTTCATAAGCTGCAGAATAGCACCAAGGTTCTGGCCATTTTGAGATCAAAAGTCGCCATGTCGGCAGAGGAGGATATATCAGATGCTGGGGGGATAATATTCACATTGTATTTTTTAATTGCTGTTATCTTGATGTTATTACACTATATTACTTATTTTATGTTTATATGATCTGTTTTGGATGTTCACTATCAACATAGAAACTTAGAAGTATACATTAAATTTAAGTATAAAGTTTATTCAATTTATGTGTGTCAATCACATTCTTATGTGGGGAATATTTGGAGCGCGTGAATCACCTCATTATTTGTTTTTCATAGTCACAAAGGTAGTTAAGGGTTTTTATTTTTATAGAAGCTGCTGATTATTAAGCAGAGGATTTTTGTGTTGTGGAAATATGATTCATGTTTTATAGATTGCATGTGGTATCTGCCTTCATGTCTCTTGTGCAAAGTGTGCCTCGAGATGCACAAAGGGTGGAAGGAGACAGGAGACTCGCTAAATTAGGTCGACATACAGATATGCATCTCTCTGTAGAACATTGGAGTAAAATTTTTTGCCACAAGACTCGACACAAGTGAAACCCTTTAGAAAATGTAACATTTTCATGTTTTATTTTTTTATATAGTCAGAAAAACATGTACTGGATATTGTTATAATTGGCAAAGTGTTATAGAAGTGTTATAGAATATGACCCCTTTGCCCTCCTCACTTAGTCAAGTAGCTGAACTTGTGGGATTGAAAATGGCATGTGAATTGGGTAAATCGATTGATATACAATGGTTTTCAGTATTTTCCCAGGATAGGGGGCGACGTTGAGGTGACTGATGAACTTTTATGACAATGGCAATACATAAGTAGAACACTCACATTACATGAAGGACTTGTGACAGTGACACAGTTACCAACTGAAGTAGCTGTTATTTAAGTTAACACTTACACACATGACTGTACATGACTTTAACAAAAGGGCGGACATAGCTGTCAAATGGGCAGCAGGGTTTTACATGACAACCGACAAATCAATGTTTTGTTTTGTTTTTCTTTGTATTGTATTAAATTGTACACACTCATAAATGAGTTAATATATGAGATTTGTGTTACCTGAAGAAAAAGCGGTCTGGAAGTGAAGGGATGGGGTCAGGAGTCTTCTGGATTCTGGAGAGCTGGACAAGGTAGGCCTGTGGCGCCCAGAGTGTATCTTCCAGGCCTAGCTGAAGCAGCACCTGGTCGGACTCAGCTGGGTAAAGAAGGTATGTGCAAGCTGGTACGAGCATACTGGTGTGCACTGTAACAATTATGTAGCAATGTAAGTAACGAATATGGAGTGCTTGCCTTACTCTAGATTAGCGCTGGCCAGCCGGTGGTGCGGAGTCTAACGAACCCCCTGGTGTTCACCAAGAACCGCCGCAAGGCGGGATGGGCTTTGCTGCGGAGGATCGCAGGTCGCGGCCCACTGGTCTGCCTCTAGAGGTAAGGATGTAGGAGGTAGCCCACGATAACACTGGAACTGGAAGGTAGTATCAGGATAGCCGACGTCTGGTACACTTGGATTGGAGAGGAATACATAGTCAGCAAGCCGGGGTCTGGTACACTTGGAGTGGAGACAATACGTAGTCAGCAAGCCGGGGTCTGGTACACTTGGAATGGAGATAATACGTAGTCAGAAAGCCTGGGTCTGGTACACGAGGAGTGGAGATAATACGTAGTCAGCAAGCCTGGGTCTGGTAAATGAGGAGTTAATGTTGAAAAGCCTGTAAGGAGCTAGTACACGGGAGACACACGAGAAGCACCTAGTCAGGGTACATAGGAAGTTGCTCTGACGCTGTCCAGGCGTCAGAGCAGGACTTTAGTAGTTTGCAGATTTGAATTCCCCGCCCCGACTGTCATGTGACAGCGCCACCCCAACCCGGAAGGAAGAGAGGATCGCGGCGCTGGAGCGAGGACAGGTGAGTTGTAACATGCACCAGACTGTTCTTCTCAAGCTGGTAGGAAGGCAATGTCCTGTCTTACTTGATTGAGAGAAAATGTCAGGAAGTCAATACCAATAGAACCATCCCATACCCATCCTACAGATGGACTTTCTCCAGGTAAAACAAATCCACTTCATCCAAGTGCAACCTTGCAGGATTCTCAAGTATGTACTGGTGTACCGATGAAATATATCTGGGTAAAGGTTTATTGAAATGTTTCTAAAATATTGCTGTGTCATACTCAGGGTTGTTGTTAGTAGATGTGGTATCCCTAGAGTTATAGAAAGTGATATGGGGTGTTCTTTTTATTGGTAATAACTTTATAATGTATGAACAGTGATAGTAAGTTACATACTTTTGATCGTCCACAAACCAGTGGGAATATAGAGTAAAACGGTACCAGTTAGAACAAATTGAATAGAATGATGGTTGAAACTAGATTGGAGTGGCTGAGAGCTTTGACTACTAGTCCTCCCCACTATCAAAATCACTCCTAAACTGCCTCTTAACCTGTCATCTTTTAAAATACTTTTGACTTTTCTTGTGATGAGTTTGTAATGGAGACTGTTCTAGACCTTGAGAGGAAACGCAAATAGTGAGACAGCAACAAAGAACGTTCGAAACACTGTCTCCTAAGGTGTTACACTAACTGTTTTGATGTTGAACTGGGAGAGTATGTTGTGGAACTGTAATTTCCTACGCTCAGGTTGTTTGACAGATAGGTACCAAGTGTTGACGACCAGCATCATGTCCTTAGGGGTAGCAGAGAGACACTGGTACCCATTACATCCACTGCAGAGGAGGCAACCCCATGGAGACGGTTCCAATTACACTCGTGAATCTCTTCTGGGTGACCCCGATTGCAGTTAACAGCACCTGGGCCAAGGACTTGGCAAAGACTGTTGACCAGCATGAAGTAGCAGTTTTTCCTGTTTATCCCTGTCCAGTGTTTCTCTCATCTCATTCTCTTTTCAGGACATGCAATTCTTTTAATTGGGAACATGTGACAGAGGCTGGTTCAGGTAGTGATATTGAGCAGTTGGGAATGAAAGAGAAGTTGTTAGCACAATCGGTCCAGCCAATTACTCTATTCAATTCAAGGGTAAAGGAAAATTTGCTAACCTTGGAGCTTGAAGACAGTTTTATTGTCTGAGGTATAAACTGCAGATTGAAGAGTCCTAACCTCTGTTACCATGCTCCTATAACCCGTTTAACCAATCAACATACCTTATTAAATAAAGACACAGACAACTGTTAAATTTATTTTTCCAGCCGGGTAAGAAGAACTGAACCTGCTTGTGCCCGGCGTATACCTCTCCAGGGAGTCAACGCCCACTCCCCTCCCATTGGCTGGATACTGGAGAGGAGTTAACCTTTAGGTTGCAGGTACCATTTGTTGTCCATATCACCTGAGTTTAGGGACGTTTCGCTTAGGGCTGCACTTGTCATTGTGTCTGTAATTACGCTGACCCCATAGTTGAAGAGAGGTACATCCAGTGATGCCAGTCCAGTAATATTCGGACTTGAGCAGGCATCCTTGAGAATGATTATCATTCTTGGGTGGGTAAGAGTTTAAACCAAACTAAGTGCTAGGTGTGCTCTCACGTACCTCCGAGATTATATCAAGTAGCACTAGTTCTCTTTCCACTAAATATTTCTGAGGTTCCCGAATTATGGGGTGGGAGGTCCCTAGGGGAAAGGTAATACAGCTAGGTCCCTTAGTTTGGAGTCTCCCAATATTCAGCAGGCCGATCACTGTTTCACGTACAAAGAAACTTGAGTATTGGGAGACTGGGAAGAACAAACAGACAATAGCCTGCCCCACAACTGTTGAAGAAAAGAACTGTTGATATTATTAGAGTGTATATGCTAACTCAGGTTGAAGGAGATTGTAAATTACATTGTTGATAGACATAGGATGATATTTGTCAACATGCATTATTTAAATTTTGTCTCAGCTAAAAGACATGCTTTGGACAGATGAACATGTTAGACATGAAGGACTGTAGTAGAATCTATAATATAAAAGCCTAGTGGCGTGTGGTAGTCTGTGTGTGAAAAAAAAACACCAAGCTGCAGCGCCACCTGCTGGGCGGAGTTACACACTGACCTACTAAATTCTTAGGTAATTTTACCTCATGAACACACATGTGTAGCGGCGTGTGTTAGTGTGTGTGTGTGTGTGTAAGTGGAAAAAACTATTTTCTCAGAAAGGGCTCATCCAATTGACCTGAAATTTGGTATACTGACATTATTTGACAAAAAAATTAGAATAGTGAAGTCAGTTAGCTTCCATCATCCCCCCCTCCCCCCGTGGGAGGAGTAGTAAAGGCTAAATTTACGAGTTGAGGGGTCAAACTCATTTTCGTGAGATAATTTTACCTCATGAAAACACATTAAAAAGGGCGCTTGCGTCGGGAAGTAACGCTCTTCCCCTGAGGAGGCCTGGGCTAGGCCCAAATGCATGACAAGTACCTTTTTAAAACCTTAAGTAGCTTGATTTGACTAGAATGCATGAGTATCATGCACGGGTTACTTTGTATTCTATATTGTTGATACATGTTCTATCGCACCCTGTACCCTTCCAGATAATGTGTTACATGTGTGGGTGAAGGGCATACAAAAGGTTATCTCCGAGCTCCAGAGGTATATGTTCCATAGTAAAAGAAAATTGTTTCTAGGATTGTGAATCTCTTTTCCGGTAACCTGACTGATATCTACAGACAGTGTGGTCATATGCAAGGGGGGACATACATTACAGAACAATGAGACGTACTACTGAGATCCTGCAATAAAATCTTTAAGGTGATAGTTTTGTGCACTATCAAGGGGTGGTGCTGTCAAAGTCAAATAATTGGATGAAAGAAAGCAGATTGATTAATATTGTTTTACCGTGCGATAGCAATCAGTACGCCACGTGTCATAGCGCGATTGTACGATAAATAACACACGCATACACTTACACATTCACATGTACATAGTTAATTTTATAATTGTTCCAACCCACAGGTTTTTATAAACAGATGTTATTGAGTTTATAGTTAAATAGTATAAGGTTATATGTACTTCAGTGAGATCTAAGGTTCAGGTTTCAGGAAACATATCATGTTTGGTGTCATTCTAATCCCCTATTTATCCTCTGTGATCTGATTCCATCAGCTATAAGATCGCACTTTGTGTATGCTAGTTATGGAATATAGGGTATTAGTGATCAGAATGGTATTGTCTGTGTAATGTAAATAGACCACTTTGAACTAGTTCTTGGCGGGAAGATTAGTATGCATCTTCTGGAGAGCTGACCCTTGCATGATATCGTTTGAACTGGCCAATGACCTGCATTACACTGAACTGTCCTGGAGCCTGAACCTATGGAAACATACCAAGTCATCTGTATTGTATTTACTGTGATGCCAAATGTATATATATTGCTCTCTGGAATTAGCTTGCAGTCACTTTGACCACAGACTTCAGGACTGAATGACTGTATAGCTGGATCCAGCAGTGTGCAGTGTATGTATCGGCTGTACTTATTTATTGAACTGTTGTTTTTTTTTCCTTTTGCTAATAAATTGCTTTGTGCTTTGAAACCACACAAATTGCATAGACAATGGTTATTGGTAAACGATAAAATAATTTTAATAACATAATGATAAAATTGCATAGAAATTGATGAAAAGAGAATGAATTAACATTTACGCGGAGAAATATGTTTGTATATGTTTAGCAAGGAAAAAAAGTTCAAAAGCCAAAACTAAGCTTTCAAGGCAATAAACTGTTCAGAAATGTTAATAATACAGTTTCAGGGTAATAAAGGAGAAAATTAATTGCTGGTGGGTGGGTCAAGTGGTTTAGTCAACGATCTGTAATATATGGAGTGATACTAATGACTCGGAGAAGTAAGATTAGACACAAGGGGGTAAATTTAAATTTAGGGCTTATTTATTAAGGTGTGGGAATGCAAAAGTGGAGATGTTGCCTACAGCAACCAATCAGATTCTAGCTGTCATTGTACTAAATATTTATAGAATCTGATTGGTTACTATAGGCAACATCTACACTTTTTCAAACCCGCAGCTTGATAAATTTACCCTGAGATCCTGACTCTCATATTGGATTCTCTGCTCACTGTCTGACATGTGCTTGGAAAACGTGATGATTCTGACGACACAAGTGGTGGGCGAGAGTATCCTCACTTATGCTATATGTGTTGTAGCATGAGCTTTTCCTACAAATATATTAAGTAAAGTTTGCAGAAGGTACAGTACAAGCCAATACATTTTAGTTATCAGGAGATGGAAAAATCCTTTAAGCCCTTCAAAAGTCCTATTGATACAGATCCCCAAGTGTGATTATACCAAAATTATTTTGTGCTCCTACAGAGGGGCAAACCATGCTTTTAACAGCCACAATATTATATCTAACTATCTATCTATATATGCTAATATGAAGTCTAGTATTACATATACTGTATTGTCATGGGATAAGAGAGCCACTTATCATGTTGTATGATCAGAGAGTACTTTATTTTGATTTCAAGCACAAATTAATTTGTCATGAATCAATCGGTCACGTGCTCCCACGCAGTTTAGATGACTTCAGCCAGATACAATAGTACCAGTGGCGGATCCAGGTGGGGGCTTGCTGCTGGCGGCTGCACACTGTGCAGGTCCGTTCAGCAGCGACAGGGTGCTGCCCGGCTGCTCTGATTGTGTTTTAAACACAATCAGAGCAGCGGGGCAGCACACCGTCACTGCCGTGCGGACCTGCACATACTGTGCAGCCGCCGGCAGCCTTAGAAATTAGAAAGGGGGCGGGGCCTAAATCCCCCCCCCCCACCTCCCTAAAATCGCCCGGGGTATTGCAATAGTCTGGATCCGCCCCTGAATAGTACACTTTATCTATCATTATCTTGGAGACATTTTGTACTTTTATCATATAGACGTAGAACTTACTTTGGTTAATTCCACCATCAAAATGAAGTCAACCCTTTTATGTAATTATCTCTTACCATATTAAACACCTACTATATTAAGTCGACCATGGTAGACTCTGAGCTATAGTAGTAGCACCAGTTACCGATATATATATTTCATCATAGATATTATACGGTATTATGTTAGATAATAGACAAAACAATGTTATTCTCTGAATTGCCTTACAGAAAGAAAGTTGTATACCGCCATCTAGAGGCCAGATACAGCCATCCAGAGGCCAGATACAGCATTACAACAATGAACACATTTGTAGATAATGTAAAAAGATTCTGGGTTAGAATTTCTCTTGCGTTAGTTCTTCTCACATGAGTGGAATCTCCACCGCCTGTCCCTAGAACACAAGACACAGTTTAAGTGTTAAACAATAAAACAGACTGAGATTAAACAGCTTTCCATATAAAACGCATATGGCTAATGTCCTTTTCCGTCACGCACCTTACCAACCTTTGTACTTTAAAAGTGTTACTTAATCTAATGAAATAAAGACACAGACACGTATAGCTACTTTGGCAAAAGGTCGCAGTTTTTATTAATCATAAACCAATTAAATGAAAGTCACCTGGTGGTGGCGAGAGCAAACTGCAGTCAACTAAACAACTAATCATCTAACCAAATACTGCAATGCCCAAATGGCATTCAAACTAAACCAAGGAATACTCCCTTAACATTGGCCGGTGTTAAACAGGCGTCAGCATGACTGCTCCCCTCTGAACTCAACATTGACGGCCACGCAAAGCACGCCAAGGGATCCTCCACTCAGAAGGATCAAGAGTAATGTTACTTGAAAGGGGCAGTGACGTGCGGCCAAATATCCTAACCACCGTTGTGACTAGTCATTGACTGCACTGCTCTCCCACCAACTGCGCCTCCTCTGTAAAAAAGATTGTTAAATCAAACAATAACTAGCTGGGCGGGAGGGAGGCATCAGTGAAATCACAGGAAGGAAAGGTCTAGAAGCCCATGGGAGTTTCTAATGAGGTGACTGAAACCACTCCCCATGGATTCTATTGGCTGGGACTAAAACAACTTTAACCCCTAATGGGTAAGGACCTGAAAAACATAATCCATGCATTTTAAGTGCCCTCAGCTAAAATGGCTTCACTTAACATAAAACGCATATGGCTAATGTCCTTTTCCGTCACGCACCTTACCAACCTTTGTACTTTAAAAGTGTTACTTAATCTAATGAAATAAAGACACAGACACGTATAGCTACTTTGGCAAAAGGTCGCAGTTTTTATTAATCATAAACCAATTAAATGAAAGTCACCTGGTGGTGGCGAGAGCAAACTGCAGTCAACTAAACAACTAATCATCTAACCAAATACTGCAATGCCCAAATGGCATTCAAACTAAACCAAGGAATACTCCCTTAACATTGGCCGGTGTTAAACAGGCGTCAGCATGACTGCTCCCCTCTGAACTCAACATTGACGGCCACGCAAAGCACGCCAAGGGATCCTCCACTCAGAAGGATCAAGAGTAATGTTACTTGAAAGGGGCAGTGACGTGCGGCCAAATATCCTAACCACCGTTGTGACTAGTCATTGACTGCACTGCTCTCCTACCATAGCTGGTACCCTTTAACGGGTTCCCAGCCCGCCACCACGAGCACAAAACCACGAACCTAATTGCTCATAGATCTCCCTGATGAAAAACCCCATCCCCTCTTTATTCAAATGAACACCGTCCGGCCGGAACAGGTGTGTATTATCCGCCTTAATGGATGGGTGGAAAATTTCTACCCCCCCCCAATTCTCTAACCAGTTTCCCCGTAACACTATTAATTTTTCTTAATAATCTAGTAAGCGTAGAGGGGAGAATGGGAAACCTCCAGTATAAACGAGGGACAATGTTGGACCAACAAATCCCAATTGTAGGCCATCGTGCCCGAATAGCACGTAAATCTTCTCTAATGCTTATTATGAGGGCCAATGATTTAGTCTTCCCCACATCATTCCCCCCAAGATGCAAAACAATAATATCAGGATGTTGTGATTTTGCCAATTCCTCTTCTAACCAAGACAACAGGAATGGCCAGCAAAGGCCCCTCTTCCCCATCCATTTTATATCCACCGGGCATGGGAAATTAGACCACTCATTCGTCAAATGATGTTTTGAAGCCCAATACACAAATGAGTGTCCCATTATCCAAATGTTTATCTTCAGGCATATAAACCGAAGATAGAAAGAATTGGTGATCTGGAGTAGTAACAAATATTCCAAAATATTCCTGGAATATAAACCAGGGACAACACAGGCCCTGTAACCTTTACTTTTTTCCTCCTATATGCATACATAACACCAAGACACACCAGCTCTGAAGAGCAATGACCCTGACCCCTGCATACTTTAAACAAATTGTCCATATTTGCAACCAACCGCAAAGGTTTAATACCAACTTCGTATGAAAATGTGGGACAGGGGGGGGGGGGAGAATGGACCAACCAACCGGTTTATATGACTAAATATATGATAGAGCTGCTTATCTAATAGCCCAGAAGACTAATATGGCCAATGATGAATAAAATTGCTTAAGCTAAAGAGAGGGGAACTACGTATGTGAGGCTATAAATGCCAACCTATTAGACTTATATTTTAAGGGGGAGGGGGCACTAATAACAGTATTACCTTTACCAATCTGATGAGGTGAATTGATGAATATATATGCTCAATGGGAATACGATATGACGCCTATACGTGCCTTGAAAACATACCAACCTTTAAAGGTTAAACAGGAGGTGGGAAATAAGTCATGGTTTACCGTATGTTACACCAACATGACAATATATTAATTCTATGGTTCTATGCCCGACTACCAACCACTGCGTGATTTATGATACAGACATGCAAACATACCAACCAATCATGGTTTAACATAAGCTATGAGGTACCAACCCAAAACGATTTAACACCCCTAGGCGGGAAATGTCACCAACCTAAACAGGTTTAATCAGATAAGAAAGTAAAGGAACGGTAACCCAGATGAAGGTGAACCAACCCAAAAAACCCCGGAGGCTCACCACTAATCAGGCCTTAATCCGTAGGAGAAATTGGGAAAAAATCCCTCCATGCCCCCGTTGAACACGGCAAGCAGCTCTCGCCCTGGATTACCGAGGAAGGGGGGGGGGAAGAGTAAGGAGGAGGGGGGATAAGAACCAGAAAGATAAAAGTAAAGCAAGAGAACCAAGTATAGACAATAGAGAAATAACATATGCAAAACATGAGCATATAATTGCCTTAAGGTCTAATGTACCTTTTATAATTATCGGACTTCCATCGCCCCAACAATTTAATATCGGGTACGGAGGCCCCTCCCATGGCAGCAGCTGTAGCTGCTCCAATACGGAACGAGTGCGTTCCATAAAATTTTTAGTCTAACCCCACCTTTATCACTGCACTTTTAAAAATGGCATTAAACTGAAACTTGGACAAAGGAGACCCATCCATGTGTGCTAGCCAAGCCTCGCTATCCTTAGGCCTTATTCCTGAAAATTTATTACACCAAGCCACCGGACATATACTCGTATCATTGCAAGGGGACAAGGTGACCCAATGACCTCTACTAAACTGATCCGTTTTGGATCGTGCAATTTTTATGGAGACCTGCGTACTAGCAACTAAAGTATATTTTCCCAAAAGGGCTGTACCTAGGGAAACTCTCGATTTAGCCACAAGTTCGCTAATTCTAAATGCTCCGTGAAACGCCATAGAAAAAGCTGTGCTGAATAAAGTGGACTCATAGGAGCTAGAAGTGACCTCCGCAAGCGACATAATCAACTGCCTAAGCAAGGGAACCGTAATGGGACGCCTAGAGTCAGGAACCGAAGGGCGGGTTCTAGCCCACCCTTTCATAGCCTTGGAAATAATAAAACCTCTTGTGGGATCAACTTTTGAATGTAATTTGGCCATAAAAGAAATGCCTGCTAACGCTGAGGCCATAGCCGCCTTTTTAACACCCGTGTTATATCTTTCCCACATAAACTCTAAAATCTCCTCCGCCTGACCTGATGTACTTGGGGCCCTGGATTGTAAGAAAGCCTCCCACTGACTCCACGCTGACTGATACGCACGTCTTGTGGATTGCGCCAAGGATGACTCCGCCAACTCGATCATTCCGACTCGACCCACTGCCATGCATAGAAAGGACAAGGGATGCCGGTTAATTGAGCCAAAGGAGCTAGCTCCCTAAAGCGGCGCCATTGGAAACGCGAAAGCGCATCTGCCACCTTATTCACCTCTCCGGGTACATGTCTGGCCCGAAAAATTATATCATTTTCCAAACATTTCAGAACAAGTCTACGTAAAAGGTTCACTGCCGGCAATGACGTAGCGCTTTGGCGATTTATTGCCTGCACAACCCCAAGGTTATCACACCAGAAAACAACATTCTGGCCCGCTAACCTATGACACCATAGATCAATGGCTAAAACTATTGGGAATAACTCTAAAACCAGCAAATTTGCCACCAAACCGCTCTGACGCCACCCCTCAGGCCAAGGAGCTGCACACCACTCGTCCTGAAAAATGGCCCCAAAACCATTCGCCCCAGAGGCATCTGTGTGTAATTCCAACAAAACATTCGAGACTTGTTTCTTAGGCCATATCCGCACTCCATTGAAAGACTGCAAGAATTTGGCCCATACTCTCAAATCTCCCTTTATTTCCGCCGATAGGCGTACTCTGGCATGAGGCCTTTTTAAGCCTGATGTGGCCATTTGCAATTTTCTACAAAAAATATGTCCCATCGGTATCACCCTGCATGCAAAATTGAGCGATCCGAGAAGAGACTGAACCTGACGCAAGGAGCTACCCTGTGAACTAATCGCCTCAGAAACCGCTGCCCCCAACTTGTTTATCTTTTCCTCAGGCAAACGACAACAACCTGCAATGGTGTCTATCTCTATGCCCAAGAATGACAAACATGTGTTAGGCCCTTCAGTCTTGTCATGCGCCACTGGGACCCCCATGATTTTGAACAATGCCGTAGCTGAAAAAAGCGTGTCTGCACACACTGCGGATGAAGGGGGACCTATAAACAAGAAATCATCCAAATAATGGGCGATTCCTTGATGACCCGTTCCTGCTTGTACGCACCAATGCAGGAACGAACTAAACTTTTCAAAAAGAGCACATGACACTGAGCACCCCATGGGGAGACAGCGATCAATGTAGAAACCGTCCTGTAGCCTAAAGCCCATGAATCTAAAAGATTCTGGGTGAAGCGGCAGCAGTCTAAATGCCGATTCAATGTCTAACTTGGTCAATAAAGCCCCTTGCCCAAAGCCCCTAACTAAAGTCAAGGCCTCCTCAAAGGACTGGTAATTGACTGAACTGAAGCTAACATCTATTGCGTCGTTAACTGAAAAACCGGGAGGATGGGATAAATGCTGTATTAGAAGGTATTTACCCGCAGCCTTCTTAGGGACAACTCCTACAGGGGAAATTATCAAATCAGGAATTGGGGGGGAATCAAAAGGCCCAATCATACGACCCAAGCTAACCTCCTTCATAACCTTATCCTTCAACACATCAGGAAGCAAGACTGCTGACCTAAGATTCCTGCCCGATGACGACCTAATTTCTCCTACTACTGGAAGCTGAAAACCATGATGAAAGCCTTGGGATAGACACTGGGCTTGAACAACATCTGGGAAAAAACTAAGCCACTTATCTAGAACTTTTAAATCAATAGGGGATGGCCCCTTAGTTAGCACCTCCTGGCGCACCGCGGCCCCTACCCACTCCTGATGACTGCCTGGTACAATCCTTAGCTGGGTGACTGCCTCGGCATTTGGAGCATACGTGTCTATATCTACAAGAGTCACCCCTTCCGCACGAGGCATTGTTATACGCGAAACATCTGTTCTTACTGTTTTGGGGAGTACTACGCCTCCCCTGGCTCTGAAACCTAGGTACTACAGGAGGCATAGCATCTTCAGTTGGCAGCATCAGTGCCATCCATGACTCAACGTCCTTACACCCAAATGGGATAGTATGCATTTTGTTTGCCTTGCTACGAAAACTCTCATCGTAACGCCTCCAAATTGTACCACCCGCGTTAATCCACAGATCATTAATCAGGTGTAGGTACCTCCACACATCCGCCCTGGTGTCCGGTCTAGACTCCACATAGATGGCAGAGAATATACAATACCCCCTCAACCAGTTTGAGAACGTTCTATAATTTTCTTCACCCATTCCTCCCTTACCACAGGCAGCCAGCAATTCTTTTTTGGCTGCAGAGGTGAGCATAAACAAATCGACATAGTACCCTTTGTCAATCCTATCCTTTGAACTGCGACGCACGCCTCTTAACAATGCTGTATTGTCGCATCGTACCATAGGACCGCCTAAAGCCGTGGGTGGAGCTATGCCTGAAGGGGTCACCCTAGCGGGCTTCGCTAAATGCTCTGTTAAGATTTTTAAAAGCTTACGCGGACCCTGACCTTCCTCATCTGATTCTTCACTAGTGGTAGCTAAAGGAGGACTGCGTGTATGTGAACGATGTGCCAAAATAGAATCACACTCACCACTTTGCGCAGATGTCCCTGGTAACGCAAGTGCTTGGGTTGATGTTTCTTCTCTTGAAGCCGAATCCCCTGCTGGCTCCGTCTGTAAGGCAGAGCTCCCCGTCACTGTGATAACTTCTGGCAATGGCGCGGCCGCCCCTCCGCCCGATACTGCCGTCACTGAAACAGAATGTATGTTAGCTACTTCAGACACAAACGACTGGTTAACCCTAACTCCTGAAATGCTGTTTAACGACTCTATTGGGACAGGCGTACCAAAGGAAAAACCTGGGGCTGGTGGGCGGGCCAGATCTTGGGAGGAACCAAACCCAAAGGGGGAGCTATTGAGATCAGGGACGGGTATATTTGTAATGCTTGCATTAGAAGCATGCCCATAACTTGAAACATAAGGAGGTGGATACGGTGCCATCCAATTCCGCATTGGCCGCTGGACCCTATCTGGATTAGGAGGAGGATACGGTAGTGACCAGGGAGGCAGGTTCCCGTGGGGCGCCTCCACCTGTGCTACTGCTGGTCTTGCCCATGGACTAAGCGTTGTGTTTGGGCTTTGCTGAAAGCTCCCAGACTGAACCAGCGCCGAGGGGTGACCCCCGACATTGATTGAATCGCTATATGGAAGCCTCTGCAGAGGAACATTAGCAGCTTGTATTGGAGATATGAAATTATACTGTATAGGGGGCCCAACCTGAGGTGGTGAGGGTGTGTGTAATTGAGAAGATAACATGGGCTGAAAACTTACATTATGAGCCATATGAGGGCGCACTCTACCCCTGATCCATCCCTGAGGCATAAGTGGGGGGATAATATTAATTTGAGGTATACTGTCACCACTGCTGCTGTGTAACCAGGGTCTGTGACTTGTGGCAGAAACAGAGACATGCTGTGACTCCAAATTTACCTCATTCACAGCTATCAGGTGATTACCAACGGGGGAACTGTAAGAGGAAGCCAGTGCCTGTAAGCTTCCCTCTCCCCCTGCTGCCCTGGGGGAGACCTGACCTGCCAAATTGGGAGGTGGAGAGCGAGGAGGAAGGGAGGACTGGCTGGACCTAGCAGAGGTAGGAGAAGGAGATCTCCTCCTCTGCTGACTATGCTGCACAGCAGCGCTGGCGTCCCCTGAGGCAGCCAGCGCCGCTGATCTCTCTGGAGCCCGGGACCTGCGAGCGCCGCCCCTCCCCCCCTGCCCAGATCTCCGTTGAGACCCAGCGACAGGGGAGTCCCCTGCAGCAATATTAACAGCGCTGGGATGCACGCTTTCAGGCAGCGCTCCCAGCGCTTCACTAGAGGGGGCAGAGCTGGATAAAGTAACAGGCGGGCGCAGACTCCCGGCCGGGAGCTGTGACCCGTCTGACAGACGTGCAGGGGGGCCCGCTGATCTCCTAGGTCTGGACATTTTTGGCAAGGAGAAATACAGGGGAACAGAGAAAATTGAGAGAGGGGAGGAGAAGAATGAGGGAATGGGAAAAAAGGAGGGGGAGAAGGAAAAAAGAGAAAGAGGAGAAATAAATGAAGAAAAAGAAAAACGAGGGGGGTTAAAAGATAAGGTGAAGGATGAGATTAAACAGAAAAAGATGAAAACAGGGAGTTAGAAAAGATAGAAAGCTAAAGCAATAAAAACGATCTTATCTGTCTCCAGGGAGCTCCTGCATCAGTGAAATCACAGGAAGGAAAGGTCTAGAAGCCCATGGGAGTTTCTAATGAGGTGACTGAAACCACTCCCCATGGATTCTATTGGCTGGGACTAAAACAACTTTAACCCCTAATGGGTAAGGACCTGAAAAACATAATCCATGCATTTTAAGTGCCCTCAGCTAAAATGGCTTCACTTAACATTCCAATAGTTATTTCAAATGCACACACAACATGTAGTGAGATGTAAAACAAGATTAAGTCTATTAATTAAGACCTAAGATGCCTGTGTCGGTGAAGAGGGAAAAGGCTTGGTGGAGGACAGGGGTCTTTGGCATGACTCCGAAAGCAGCCCCGGCTTGGTGAATTGCAGCGGTACTTCATGTATTGCTGCGATAGGAAACCCATCACTTTCTCACTTTAAAGGGTGCTGGAACCAGTATAATGGTGGAGGGGGGGGGGGGGGCTGGGGGTATGGGGAGGATAGCCCGTTCTTATAGAGTGTGTGTGGGGGGGGGGGGGGGGCGCCAGGCAACATTCCGGTTAGGATTTCCCATTCGCCCAACCTTTCAGTGATTTGTGCATATGTAGATTAATTACAAAAAATAATTCAAAAAAGGAAATGTGTTTGTTTACATGAAGATTACTTCATATATTATTTGCATGGATTGCATTTTCCTGGATTTTGCACGCTTTATATTCTTTCTGTTATATTTTGGTTTGTCACAGACAGCGGGCATGAAAGCAAGGCATAGCAATTAGGGGGAATCCGCGAAGGGGCTTGCAGGATCACTGTGGTGAGACACAAGTGACAGGTTGTATATGTCAAGGAGCTGGGCCCTCGGGAGAGGGGAGTGTTGCCTCCATGATAGGCTGAACCTGCCCGGTGGTCGGTTTTGGTAAGTTGAAATTGGCCTTGGACACCGCTTCCTTTTCTATTGCAGTTTAATTGGTAAATAAAACTGTGACCACTTTTGTCCAATACCCGTCTTCAAGTAATTTCTTAAGTTAACCTCTGGCTACGGGGTGTCAGCTGTTCCGTCTGTGCCCCTTATATCACACAGCTGGGACATGAATGAGTAGTGAATAGTGAGACCTTGTTGTTGGTCTAAGGGGTATATTTACTAAACTGCGGGATTGAAAAAGTGGAGATGTTGCCTATGGCAACCAATCAGATTCTAGCAGTCATTTTGTAGAATGTACTAAATAAATAACAACTAGAAATATGACTAATCTAAACCTCCCAGGTCAAGTTTATCTGACAGGGGGGTAGAGCTGTGTTTATTTGTTCAGTGATGGTCCAGGCGTGATATTGGATGTTCCACAATGCAATCTAACATTATCTGGAGGATTCTATGTATGTGTGAGACAGAGATAACCTATAGAAATAAACTAATGTGTTATATTTATTTCAACAGAACGCTTTAGCATCTGCCGCCATCTGAGCCACAAAGAAAGGCCTACAGAGGATGCCAATGAGGAGGAGGTGGCCAATGAGTTGGAGGAGGTCCATGAGGAGACCCATGAGGAGGTCCAAGATTCCCCCCCAGGATTAAGCCCAGGAGGAGGCAGACCTTTCCACACTCCCCCATCAATCCCTCTCCCCGAGGAACACTCCAGGGCTAAATTAATGGAGGGATCGCTGGAGGAGGAGGCAAGGCCATTCCAGGCCAGTGCAGAAGACTGTAAGTATCTTGATGTTATAATGTAGTATAATATTATTTTGTTTTGCAGTATAAAAGTGTAGTACTTAGAAGGCCTCCTAAAAAACTGGTGGCTGGTTTGTCATTATGGAGGGGGGACACCATGCTCAGAGATTCCCTGCTATAGTGCCACCAGCCACGGCTGGCAAAGCCTAGTGCTGGTGATAGTAAAATTGGGGGGACCCCATGCTGAAACGTGAATTAGCTGGCAGGGGAAAGAAAGGGGCGGGCCACGATGATGCGTTTAGCCCCGCCTCCACCCTCTTCAACAACGGAGATGGCTGGATCCGGGATGTTTGCCTGCTTTCTCGGGAGTCTGGGAGAACTCCCGAATATTCAGGAGTTTCCCGGACATTCCGGGAGAGTAGGCAACTATGATTTTACGTCACATAATTGACTTTACTACTGTACTACAGTATTTTCAGATCGCTCTTTGATGAATAAAGGCGTACGTAGACCCGATTTACGTACGTTCTAAAACAACCGCATGTTGTGCTCAATATACGTCTCTTAGTAAATCAAAATCATAAATTTAAGTTAGAAGTCTGTAATGTTAAACATAGAGGGTATCATTCATGAATGTTAAAAAGTAAATTAGTCTATTCCTCACAGGTGTCGAATTTGGTTCTGCATTGCCTCCTGCTGGTGATACGTGATATTGCAGCAGCTGTAGTTTTATAAAACAGCAACTATATGCCACAAAATGTAAATCTTTCCTGAGGAATAAATAACAGCAGACCAAACACCAGTCTCAGAGGCAATAAGGCCTATGTAGAATATAAATATCTAATGTAAGGAAATATTTACATTTACTCTAACAAATGATGCAAAATGCTCTCTCTATGGGAGAAACTCCCACTATAAGCCTCCTGTAGAATACATACTCATAAGTGTTGTGATGGTAACTATGAGCCCCAGTCAGGTGATGATTAGTAGGTGCGTCCCATCTCAGGTAATGGTCAAAGTTATTGACGTAGCGACTCCACCTGCAGTTGCGCGTAAACAACGCTTCTCCTTTACAGCAATAAAACTTCCACCTAGAAAATAGCATATTGTGAATTCATGTTTTAAAATAACACTAGCAGCAAATTGTTATAATTAATCTTAATTATTAGTGCATTATCTAAAAAATTTTTTTTTAAAAAAATAAATAAATAAATGAAAAGTAAACAAGTTTTCGTTTCAGGTATGGGCTGCAGTGCCTGTTTAATGCCAGCAGGTGGCACTGTTTCTATAGTGGTATTTGAAGAGACTTTGTTGACATTTTAGAGTTCCCTATAGATGTCAGTAGCAAAAGTATTGTTGAGCGGTTTGGATTCACAGATGTTCGACAAGATTCGGGATGTGAGTGGTTAACATGGTCATGCCTCAGTTTCTTACGCCGAAATCGGATCTGTAAACAAGGCAAAACGTAATTTCCAGGAAAAACTCATATCTTGCGAGTTTTGAATCAAAATATTTCTATCAGATATATATTTAAAGAAGAGAATGTAGGGAGGAGGTTGTTTGCAAGGGTGTGCTCAGTAAATAAGTGTGTTTATACTACACACTACAGAGTTAGACAGGGTGAAAGATGGACAGAGAAAACAATAGAACAGCTGCTATTATTTTGATGCAGTTTATTTCCATAGGGATCAGTCAACTAGCATAGTTTTTAGATCAATTGGGTTTCAGTCTGTTTAGACAGAGTACTAGCTACTGCCAGGGCCATCTTTTCCATTGGGCATGATGGGCAGCTGCCCGGGGGCCCCACGGGCAAGGGGGCCCCATAGGCACGGCTCTTAATGAGAATAAATAATCCTGCAAAAGAAAAAATCCTGCAAAAAAAACCTTCAAGGGTCACTGAGCTAGTACATCTATCTATCTCTATCTCTATATATCTATATCTATATCTGTATCTGTATATATATCTATATATCTATATCTAGGGGCCCCGCTGCACTGCTTTGCCCGGGGGCCCATAATGTTGTTAAGATGTCCCTGGCTACTGCTTGTTATTAATGCATATATACAGTACTATAGACAGGGCCGGATTAACCCGAGGTCTAACTGGGCTACAGCCAACCCTTAGCCCAGGGGCCTCCTTTCCTTTAATCCGGCCCTGACTATAGACCTCATTCTGAACTATTCTTTAGTGGAGTAAAACAGTGTGTTTCTGCTGTATGACTTTTAGCAGCAGAACCCAAAAAACTATTAATTTCTTTTAAAATCTAAAGTGTTTCTAGTGAAAATAATCTTGTGCGGGCGATGACATCTTTATTAAGTAGGCAAAAAACAGCGTTGCTTGAGTGTGACTGGGCATTCCCCAATAAACCAATATATTTCTTTCTTTAAAAATCTAAAGTGTTTTCTAGTGAAATTAATATTTGTGAGAGTCATTCAGTGACATATTTATTAAGCGGTCCAAAAACAGGGTGTTTGCGTGTTTTACACCCCCCAAAAAAACTATATATTTCTTCTAAAATGCTTAACGGTTCATGTCATAACTATTACCACCTTATTCATGTCCTTAGCACTGTAAAATATTAAGAATGGACACAACACAAATTTGTGGCAAATGAAAGGTTTATTTAACCCAATAAACATACACTGGGTAGAGAACACTGTAAGTAGATTGGCAAAGGCCCCAAGCCAATCTAGAAGCCCAATCACGGGTCACTAACTCTCTGGACATCAGTAACATGTACCACTTTTACCTGAACACACCAATTATTTATCTTTAAATAGGCACAGTTATCCCAGGCAACCCACAACAAGGGCGGTACCTGCACCGAAACCTAAGCCGACTCTTTAAAGGGAAACAGGTTCCACATGGCTCAATACAAGTAATGTTCACCCCACTAACCTTTTTGCGCCGACTGCACAGTATTCTCAAGCCACACCTGGTTCCTTGACGAATGTAGGACCATCACCATACCTCAACCTGCAGTAACTAAACTCCCATAAATTTGCCTAATAAACAGACCCAGTCACTAATTGGCCAAATGAATCCCATCCGAACCAAAAAGGCGAGCACAGTGGGAATTAAGTCGATGATGCTTGATCCGTCAACTCTGAAAAGTTGTGGGGGAACCCAAACTTGCCCATCTGAATTAATTGCCCACCGCACCTTTTATCAACCACCCATAATGGGAAAAACCTCCATATTCACCGGGAAACTTCATCAGACCAGCAGAGGACCAAGTCAGGCCATATAGAATGTATCCATCCCATGTCGGATCCAAACAGAGAGGTATTAAGGTATGATTGGTCTGGGGTTGTATTTGACTCCTACACCTGAGTGGCACAGGGTGGAGAGTGGCAGGAGACACGGTGCGAAAGGAACATCAAGGAGAAAACAAGGAGGGAAAGGAAAAAGAGGAGCAGAAAGAAAGCAGAAAAGTTGTACAGGAGACACAAGCAAAGTTAAATACAAAAACAAAAACCTTGTGGTGCCAACAGCCAATCAGGCCCACTTGTAGAGGAAAATTAGGCAAAATGCCTTTGCATCCTTGCTTCCAAAAGCAACAAGTGACCAAAGCCCTGTGTCACCCAAAGGCAGAAAGGTCAGAAAAGGAAGAACAGGAGCTCAGAATAGCAGAAAAGTCAGACATACATAAATGCCATGGACCGCCATCTGCCCAACCATGGGATGCCTGAAATTGCCCTGCCATATACCACTGCGGACATGGTCGCACAAACCCCAAAGAATTCTTGCCAAACAGCACATTAACCATACCCCTTAAACCCAATGTTCGCAACCGTAAACAGGTATCCCACGAGGGGTGGGGAGGGGACCCTTCATAATTGAATAACCATGCTGTCGCTGTATGGGACACATAGAGGCAAACTCAGGGACCAATTTAAACCAGGCAAACCGAGCCATTCCTTTTAGGTAACAAAGGGACACTGCTGCCCCTGGCCTGGCGGACCAGGCGCAGGCATGGAGAAGGCGTAATTACGGGTGAAGTGGAAATGACTAAACACATAGTGAATATGATGGAGGATGGAGTCAACCTAAAGAGGCCATCGATTAGCTTGCCCGGATGGCGCCAACAACGTTACCTAAGCAGCGCTAATCATTGCAGTTAAATGCATCCTGCTCCACCTCTGCAAGTGCCTATAACAGGTCCCCCATCACAGTGGACTAATTGTCCTACTCAGGTCAGGAAGGACTGGGGGCAGCGTGCCCAGCAGCAAGGCTGCGTAGTAAGAAAAAATACGAGTCACATCCACCAGCCCATGAAGCCTAACAAAGAAGGCCAACCCTGGCCTGAAAGCTAAAATCCAAAACATAGGCACACCAAACCAGCTCGCCCAGCAAGCTAATGACCAGGGGGAAAGATGCACTCTGTTTAGCATTGGCCTACACAATGCCCATGTTAACCTAGATGCCAACAAATTCAGACTGCCACACAATAGGGAAAAGGTCCAGCAGGACAAGAGCAACAGTTCAATCGGAACTAACCCACCAGACCAAGGTGGAGCGTACTAATCACCGGTAAGCAGGCACCGACATGACCGCCCCACGCTGCATCCACGATACCCAAACAGACGGCAATAGAAAAAGAAACCCACTGCGTTTTAGGAGTGTAGACCGGCCAATGAGCAGTAGATACACTAGCATGTGATTTACAAAATTTAGGTATCTGATTGCTCTCCAAGGACTGTGCTGAGGAAAAATGCAATAAGAAGAAAGCACTACTGCAAAAGAGGTACGCCGTGGTGTAGCATTTAGCACCCTATAACAGGGGTCAGGTATGAATCCCCCCCGGAAACCAAAACAAAAGTATTATACAACGCCACTCCTATACGTGCCATCAAAAACAAATGAAAGAGAAAGGTAAGACGAAATATAAAATCACAAAATAAGAACAGCATATCAGGGATAGTCACGCTGAGACAAAGACCACATGTCTGACAGTTAAAGTATGGACGATCCCTCACAAGTACTAGTCGTTTGTAGGAAATACATATATACTACTTATATCCATGTCACAATGTGCATATACAGGGGACTACTAGCAAAACACTCCTCCTTCTGGCAAACCAACTCACATCTTCTAAATTAATAAGATGTGTGTATAGAATAAAATCAGTTAAGCTCGTATCTGTTAGAACCGCGGCTATTGATAAGCCTTTAGAACCGGACTACTAGTGGTTCTAAAGCAGCCGCCTTTCCAGTGAAACTTTATATGTTTGTAGGTACTCAGATGCTCCCAGGACTTATGTCTATGGTAGTAGAGACTTATCAGGATAACCGCGGCACAAGGTAGAGAAACTGGAAGACTGGAGGTGGAAGCCAGCGAGAGGCCTAGGTCGCGGGTCCGTAACCCATTGGAGGGTCAGGATACAGACCGGAGATCGGGGCTGGCAGCAAACAAGCGGGTCTTGTATTCAAGTAAAAGGTCAGGGTCACAAGCGAAATAGTGAAATCCAAAATCCAGGCAAAAGGTCAGGGCAACAGGCAATCAGGTAAGGTCCAAAAGTTCAGGCTAGGTCACAACAGAAGGTCAATTAAAAATGTCAGAAGACAGAGTAGGTCAGTAACAACACAGGCAGTGAATGCTATAACTTGAAGGGAGGCTCAGTCCACCTTGCTTTACATACACAGAGCAGCCGATCACCAGATAGGAGGCACAGCATAAGATAACAAGCCCCAGGAGGCTGATAACTAATCACCCCCTCACTACGAATGTGCCCGGCTAATCCCCCATGCCGGGACGCGGAAATCTGACAGCTCGGTGGAAGTGACGTCCTGGTCGTCAACGAGATGGCCAGAACACAGGCAGCCGAGGAGAGCAAGTCGCGGCGGCTAGAGGAACCACCACGGCTTGTAACAGTACCCAAATAAAAGGCATACCTTCCAACCACCGATTACAGTGGGTATCTTTTCCACATTTTTCGGAAGTAACTTCCTACGTCGATCACTGACAGGGTTCACGGCTCTGCTGAATACTCTTTCAGAGTACACACTGGAGGGTGGGCAGCTTAGGTATTGTAAAGCAAGTTTGTACATGGGTTTCCAAATGGCTTGTTTTTCTTCCCAGTAAGGAAAGGCACTGTCTGACATTTCCATATCAATTACCTCTTGAAAATAATCCTCCACCATGCTTTGCATGTTAATAGTAGGATTGGATGGAGTTAGGGGCAAAGTCACACATTTTTTGGTAAAATCTTTCAAACCAGCCCAGATGTCAAATTGATGTGGTCTGCCCCCTGCATCATCCCTGCTTCACTTTGAAAAGTAAATTTTTTTCTGAGCAGCAGCTGCTTGAGAAACTGAAGGAGGAGACGTCGTCAAGCCAAGGCCCAGTTCAGCGGACAACTTGCTGACCAATAGCTCCTTGCAAAGATTCACATTTCGGTCATTTTGAAGCAAAGAATCAATGTGGGTCTTCAACCTAGGATCAAGCACAGTCTTGGATCATGGCGAAACAAATTAAGTACTTGATCTACAAGGCCAACATACTTTGCAGAATTGCTTTCTTTCATCCCCTCCTTCAGTTTGTCAAGCTGCTTTTCCAATAGTCGAATTAAGGGAATGACTTGGCTCAAGCTAGCAGAGTCTGAACTCACTTCATACGTCACAACTTCAAATGGTTTCAGCACCTTGCACAGCACAGAAAGGATTCCCCACTGTGCAAGAGTGAAATACATTCCCTCTCCTTTCCCAATTTCATGGCTTGTGCAATATACTTGGATGGCTTTGCGCTGTAACTCCCTCCTCTGAAGCATGTACAGGGTGGAATTCCACCTTGTTAACACCTCTTGCTTAAGTTGGTGGCAGGGCAAGTTAAACTGTTCTTGGAGCTGCTGCAATCTCCTACATGCTGTCGCAGAATGCCTGAAATGTCCCGAAATTTTACGGGCCACCGAAAGCATCTCCTGCACCTCACGGTTATTTCTTAGGAAGCTCAGCACCACCAAGTTTATTGTGTGAGCAAAACAGGGAATGTCATGGAATTCACCCAGCTGTAATGCTTGCACAATATTGTTGGCGTTATCAGAAATGACATATCCTGGGGAGAGTCCAAGTGGTATAAGCCATGTATCATGGACAACCCTTAGTTTTCGTAACAAATTATCAGCTTTATGCATGTTAGTGAAGCCGGTGATACAAAGAGTAGCCTGCCTGTGACAAATGTTACGTAGTGGTGTACATGCTGCTGCTGTTCCTGCTGGTGAAGGCGAATGACCAACCCAGTGGGCTATCACAGTCATATAGTCTTTCGTTTGCCCACTTCCTCTTGGCCACATATCTGTGGTTAAGTGTACACTGGGCAGAATGTCATTTTTGAGCACAATTACTACATTTTTACAAACTTTTTGGTATAGTTGTGGAATAGTTTTACGGGAAAAATGGTGTCTCGATGGAATTTTAAAACGGGGACACAAAACATCAATTAACTGTGAAAAACCAGCTGCTTTTATTGTGGATATTGGACGCAGATCTAACATTAGCATAGTAGCTATGGCGTCTGTGATCCGCTTGGGCGACTGGGTGACTGCTGTCTTATTTGCTTCCTCTAGCAAAAGATTGTTTCACAGTTAATTGTTGTAAAGTAGTAGTGCTCTTTTTCTTGTGCTTCTTATGGGAGGAAGATTCACCCCCAGCAGCAGCAACAGCCGCAGCAGTGGGACTAACGCTTAAACATTCTTCAGAGGAATCAATTATAGTGCAGGAGTCATCGAGCCTTACCAAGTGGGATGCAGGGCTAACTCCCATCGCTACTGAGGATATTAATGAGGACGGTGTTGTGGGTGTAGATTGCAGCCGTCGGGATGTAGGTGACAGAAGGGTCCTAGCTGATGATGGAGTGCTTGTTATTTTCTTGCCATAATGTTCAGCTTTTCTCAAAACCTTGCCATGAACTCTCGTCAAATGGCGTAACATGGATGAGGTTCCAAGATGGTTAAGGTCCCTCCTTCGACTGACTGTGGCTTGACATACACTACAAATGGCTATGCAACTGTTGTCAGGATTTGGGTAGAAGTAATTCCACATATAAGAAGTGGCTTTTTTTGTTTTATGCCCAGGCATGACAATGGCCTTTTTTGTCATGTGCCAGAACTGCTGCCACTGGTGCAGGACTTACACAAACAACCTAATCCTCATCAACATCCTCAACATTTTTGCAGTGTCTTGTGTGAGATATGTGTGTATTCTGGAAATGTTTTTTAGATGTATGTGACATGCTTTAGATATAGAGTTGATGTGGGGAATAATGGATAGTTGTGAGTCAAGGATTACACCTAGGCAGCGAGCTTGAGGGGTGAGGTTTAAGGTCATGTTGTCAACAGTAGTAGAAATGTCAGGTAGGTAACTTCTGTTGGTGGGTGGGAATATTATTAACACTGTTTTAGAAAGATTGAGATTGAGTTGGCGAGAGGACATCCAAGATTAAATGACCCTCCCACCCAAATGTATCACATCTGGGTGGGAGGGGCCAAAGACAATTCCATCTTGCTCAAAATTTTAGACCAGATGTTTTTGGCAGCCAAATCTGCATCAATGTGAGTATTATACATACTTGTGTGGGAAGAGCAACTATTGCCCTATCTGAACGGTCTGTTTTACATATTTTTGTAATGCTGATGCCATTACCCATTTTATAAAATGAATGCAGAACACAGTTGTTCCAAGCATGCCCTATACCACAAGCTATACCATCTAGACCAAATTTTGTGATATTTAGACATGGCATTTCTGCAGGTATACATATATCTATCACGTTGCATTGTGTCGTTGACTAGCGCCCCCCATTTGTGGAAATCAGGTGGGTCAGAAACAAGTCAGCCTCTGGCTATAATAACCTTAGCTAATGTTGTAAGATTAAATATATATTTATAGACAAATTTGTCAGTGATATCTTACGGAGAGATACCATAAAGACACCATTTACCATCCAAAGGTGGGGCAGCTGGTACAGTATGAAGGAAACAATCCCAAATAGTGGACCCGAAACGGTGGACCATCCGACACTCCCACAATATATGCCAAAAGCCACTGTCACTTGAGCCACATTTTGGGCAGGGGTAACCAGCTCTCCTACCCATGCGAAGCAACCCTTTTAGCATTTTTATTCTGAGAGCAGTTCACCTTGGTCTATCTACTTGTTGAAATGTCTACTGATACCTCTGTCCATCTAGTGACTTATTCTTATTATTGCTGGTGTCAATCTGTTAGAAAAATTCAGCAATGTAATTTGCAGCATTCAGCGACCACATGTAGATACTTTATGCACACTGCTGTGCCACTAAAGATTGTATCTTTTATTAAACTGCAATGTATTTTTGCCGCTACACTGTCACTAATTTTAGCCTAAATTGGTGAAAATTTGGACCATTGTGAATAGATCATTAGAAAATAGACTGTAAATTACTGTAAATTAATGTTAATGCTATAAATACTAATGTAGGAGCAAAAGCAACTCAAAATCACATAATTGTACCAGTTTTTAACAATTTTAATTAAATCCAGATCCAAAACAAAAAAACTTTCAGAATTTTTGGGCAAAACCAGAACCAAAACCAAAACACAAAGAAGTTTTAGAACCATAGCCAAAACACGGGGTCTGCACACATCTCTAGTTTTAAGCTTATTGTTGTTTATTAGCTTTATGAATGTGTTATTACTAGACTGATTTACCTTCTGTCCTCTGCCGTATTGTCATGATAACTCTCCATGCCGCTCAGAATAGTTCCAAATGGACAGACAAAGGTAAACTCTTGGTCAAAGTCATTGACGTAGCTTGTCCAGTAACAAGACTCTGCTTTGTTAAAGGTGTTCTGACACCCAAAGTCCCAGGTGCGATCCTCAAATATATCGTCATGGATGCTGGAGAAAGGTAAAGATAAGATAAGATCAATATATTTTTAGATATACCCCTTTTGCATTGTACATACATCAATAAATTGTTTAAATGGCTGGCAAAGTTTTCCCTTTTGGCCCGGTCATGTGATGGGTAATCGCAGAATTTTGATAGGTAAAATCAAATTTGTTAAATATTTCTTTACAGCCAGTAGGTGGCGGTGTTTCCATTGCTGTATGTAAATGGACACATGCTTTCTATAGATAACAAATGGACATCTGAGGGCTATAATAAGTTTCTATGTTATAATAAAAATCAGACACAAGACAATAAATGTAATCAAGATCTGAGACAACAGTATTGTGACGATTATGTCTAATAATTGATTGTTATTTCCACCCGAATTTTCATGTATGACAATGTCTATATTGTAAGTAACCTTTCCAAAGTCTGTTTTGCTAAATGACATGAGTCTGACCTAGGCAAGTGTCAATAGTCTTTTGAATGTAGCCAGGCTCAGGGACAGATAAAATCTCTGAGGAGTTGTGTTTACAGAGGATGAGGACCTGGCCAGCCAGGGAAAATGAGCAGAGATGAGAAGTCCTGTCCTTTGAAGTCCCAAACCTTCGGACATCGATAACTCACTTCCAAAAACCCTATGACATTCTGACAATCAGTCTGCTCTGACAGTGGGAAAATTTAATGTCCAAAGGCGGGGTGAAAAGCCACGTGAGAAAGAGAATTTAGGCTGTAAGATTTTAAACCTAACACACACACAGACAGAGAGAGAGACTAGGGTCAATTTTGATAGCAGCCAATTAACCTATCAGTATGTTTTTGGAGTGTGGGAGGAAACCGGAGCATCCAGAGCACCCGGAGGAAACCCACGCAAACACAGGAATAACATACAAACTCCACACAGATAAGACTCTGGTTGGAAAATGAACTCATGACCCCAGTGCTTTGAGGCAAAAGTGCTAACCACTGAGCCACCTTGCTGCCCAATATATGTAGATTGAAATGTGCCATTGCTCCCAAAGTGTACTCCTCACAAGCCAAATCTAGTAAGTAGTGTCTCTCATTTTATTTCCTATTTTATTTCTGAAACTTATTTGTGCAACTTATCTTGTATGTCTTGTTATTAACTGTTTTGCAATTAAGCCTTGGAAATATTTTTGGGATTAAATAAATTTAATCTAGCATATTCTCCGTGATTCTTACTAAGCCAAGTGAGGCTCATGCTACATGTATATGTGATTTAAGTGTGAAACATTAATAAGTGATTTTGGTGAACGCAAGGACGCCATAGTAAATCCTTCATGGTGACAGAAAAGGTGTATTCATTGGTAAGTGACTAAGGTGATGCCAGTCACGGCCAGTCACGGCCAGCTGTTCAGATTGCTGTATCTGAGACAGGCTGGGTGGTCATGACAAGTATGTTTATATGTATATATATTGAATCTGTGGAAATCTAGAAAGATTACATCTGTGATTTAGTCTGAAAAGGCTGCACTCTACAAAAAAATGAATGATAAAGTAGTGACGAGATGGGGGTGTCAGGATATTGAATCTAGTGGTCTAGCCTGCTGGACACCCCTTTGTGCAGAAACTGTGTTTATTATTGACTGTATTGTATTGTTTTAACCATGTATGCATATACTTTATGTCCTGGTCCTGTCTCCCAATTTCTTGATCACTTTGCCACTTGGCTCCCTAACTTTCTCTCCTCTGACCTTCCCTCCTTCATCTTGGGGGACTTTAATATCCCTATAGACAATCCCTCAGACACTGCTGCCTCCAAACTTCTCTCCCTCTCCTCCTCCCTTGGCCTCTCTCAGTGGACCTCATCTCCCTCCCACCGCAGTGGCCACTCCCTATATCTGTTTTTTTCACAGCTCGGTACTGTCTCTGACCTCATTAATTCACCTTTTCTTCTCTCGGACTACCATCTCCTCTCTTTTAGCATCTCTCCACCCCTCTCATCGTCCCCGTCCCCCAAGGTTACTCTCATCAGGCGCAATCTTGACACAGTTGATCCTACCAGTTTCTCCTCCTCCCTGGGCTCGCTCCTCTCCCCCATCACCACTCTTTCTTGCCCCGATAAGGCTGTCTCCTTTTACAATCGCACTCTTACCGCTGCACTTGACTCTGCCGCCCCGGCTGTCACCGTCAAGCTTTGTCGGTCCAACCGTGGCACACTAAACTTACCCGATATCTTCAAAAATGCTCCCGCAGTGCAGAATGGCTCTGGAGAAAGTCACGCACTCATGCTGACTTCCTCCACTTCAAGTTCATACTTGCCTCTTACAGTTCATCCCTATCGCTCTCTAAACAATCTTTCTTTAAAGCTATCATTTCTTCCCAATCCTCCAACCCCCGTCGGCTTTTTGCCACCTTAACACTCCCTCCTCTCCCCTCCCCCTCTTCCTTCACTCTGGTATCTGCAGACAAAGTCCATACCCTTCTCTCTTCCTCTCCCCCCTCCACTTGCACACCGGACCCAATCACCTCCCACCTCCTCCGCTCCCTCTCTCTTGAAGACTGCTCCCACCTTGCACACCCCCTCACCCTATCCCTCTTCTCTGGAATCTTCTCCTCCTCTTTTAAACATGCTCTTGTCTTCCCCATACTCAAGAAACCATCCCTTGATCCTGCCAATCTCTCTAATTACCGCCCTACTTCACTTCTTCCTTTTGCCTCCAATCTCCTTGAACGGGTCTACAACCGTCTCACCTCATTCTCTCCTTTCACTCACTCCTTGACCCGCTCCAATCTGGTTTTCGCCCCCTCCACTCCACCGAAACTGCCCTCACTAAGGTCACTAATGACCTTCTCCTTGCTAAATCCAAAAGACACTACTCCGTTCTTATCCTTTTTGACCTCTCTGCTGTCGTCGATACCGTTGACCAGGCACTCCTTTTGCAAACTCTCAAATCTATAGGCCTATGTAACACTGTCCTCTCCTGGTTTTCCTCTTACCTCACCAACTGCTCCTTCTCAGTCTTTACTTATGATTCTACATCACCCCCTCTTCCCCTACCTGTTGGCGTTCCTCAAGGCTCCGTTCTTGGCCCCCTACATTTCTCCCTCTACACCTCCTCCCTTGGTATCCTCATCCGCCCCTTTGGCCTCCAGTACCACCTCTATGCTGTTGATACCCAAATTTATCTTTCATCCCCTGACTTCTCCCCTTCCCTTCTGTCTCGTGTATACTCCTGTCTCTCGGCCATCTCATCTTGGATGTCCCAACGCTTCCTTAAACTAATTATTTCCAAGACCGAGCTTATAGTCTTCCCCCCTTCCAGGACTCTCCCACCTCCCCCCTCTCTATTTCTGTTAATAACACTACCCTCGTTTCTACCCCCCAAGTCCAATGCCTTGGGGTCAACCTTGATTCCTCCCTCTCATTCAAGCCTTACATTCTGTCCCTCTCAAAATCCTGCTACTTCCATCTTCGGAATATATCTAAGATACGTCCCTTTCTCACCACGGAAGCTACAAAAACCCTTGTTCGCTCGCTTGTTATTGCTCGCCTTGACTACTGTAACCTCCTTCTCTCTGGCCTACCTGATTCTCGCCTTGACCCTCTTTAGTCAATCCTCAATGCTGCTGCCCGCCTCATTTTTCTCTCCCACCGCTCTGTCTCTGCAGTTTCCCTCCAACAGTCACTACATTGGCTCCCCATACCCTACAGAATTAAATTTTAACTCCTCACATCTCTACCTACACTCCTACCGGCCCCCTCCGCTTTGCCTGTGACCGCCACCTCACTACTTCACTGATCACCTCCTCTCACTCTCGTATTCAGGACTTTGCCCAGGCTGCTCCCCAGCTGTGGAACGATCTTCCACGTTCCATCAGGTTAGCATCTACTCTCAAAGGCTTCAAGCGTGCCCTTAAGACACATTTCTTTATTCAAGTCTATCAGTCCTCCTCCTAACTTCCTTGTCCTGACTCTCTCCCCCAGTTAGTACCACCCTATTTGTGTCTCCCCCTTCCCCTTAGCATGTAAGCTCTCATGAGCAGGGCCCTCTTTCCTTGTGTGCTCCTTGTACTATTACATCACCCTCTGTACCTCTTGGCCTGCTTCGCAAACCCTGTTTTCCCTGTTTTTTTAAGCTTCAGCCTACTTCTCGCTTATTTCTACCATCCCTTTCACTATCTGTCCCAGAAATAATATGATTTACATTATTCCTAGTATTAGTATATTGTAATGCAGTAATTGTACTGAGATAGTGGCAGTTTTGAAGAGAGAATCTACACACAGAGAAATCCCATTTTAATTAGCCTATGTCTTACATAACAGATAATGTTATCTTTATTAGCACTTTCTTAAGGTGGGGGCTGCTGTAAGTGAACCAACCAAGTCCAGATGTAGTGAAATGAGAGCAAAAGGAGATTTAATTGTTAAAATAGGAGAGGCACTGATGCAGGGTGAGATCTGTCTTAATCCTAGTCACAGGACGGAGTAAGATTGGTCACATGCATGTTCTGAAGCCTCTGCAGACTCGGTTGGTTTTTTAACCCCCCCCCCCCCAAAGCGGGATGACATTGGACCTTGTCCTAACCACCTGGGTAGAGAAATGAAGATATTGGCTCAGCAGCCAGGATGAGTACTGGACACAGTTGCATGGAGGACACATACTGTTACTGATTGTGTATACCTTTCTTGTAAATGTGTCATATATATAAATAATAAAAAGGGGGCATATTTAACCCATTATTTGCATAGGTGATTTATTTAACCCACTTCAAGGTTCCATTGCCCTGGTAGCCTAACTGAGGTTTTGTTCCACATGTTACAATTTCTAGAAGAGAAAAATGCATTATAACCACTGGAATCAACCTTCAAAGTAAAAGTTATATCATAAAACAGTGGTCTGGGAAAACGGTATGTCAAAGTACCAACCTCAAGACTGGTTAATAAGGAAACAATACTGTCATTTAATGTGTATCTATTGTCTGCCCATAGTGGAGGCAGCCACATTGCAGGCTGAACCAATCACTTTGATTCATGTCTTAGTGATGTCACTAGCTCTTATGCAGTGATTGGCTGCATTCTGACAGATATTGGTTCACCCCATAGAATGGCTGCCTCCATTGGCTGTAGATGAGGATAGAGTTTAATATCTGGAATACATATTTATTACCTGATAATTAAGCTAATGCTCTGGTGGTTTTGGCACTGGTATTTGAGGACTTGATCATAATTATTGACCCATCTTCCTAAAGGAAAGAAAACATAAATATATATTATTAACATGATGTGACACAGAATACACACAAGTCTCTATGTTTTGATGATTATGGGGTACTACAGAAATCTGGAGGATAGTAGTGAAGGTCATACTGCAATATAAATTCTTACTGATATGTGTGTGACCAAGAGATAAATGATCAGAGCTCAGGGTGAGAAGTTGTGTAGTAGAACAATGCTGGAAGGTGCAGTACAGAAGTGTGGACTATAGGATTTTCCATGTGGATGGCGTCTACTATGACAGATGTAGAGGAAAGAGAAGCTGCCTCCAAATATACAGAGTAGGTATGAAACTTAATGGAGAAATAATATTATTTATATAATCGTGGATAAGGACATAAAAGGTTTCATTTGTTTTTATTCTCTTTTCTACTATTGTTCCCTCCACCTCCGATACTGCCATGGAGACGCCAGGACACCACGTCCCGGAGAAGATAAAATATGCCCACGGGTCAGTGTAAGTAATCTGATTGATTACAAATGATAAAACTCTGAACTATGACCTTTGAAAAAAAACAAAGCCCCAAAGACCCCCTTATTTTCAAGCAGCTCCAGAATTCCAATATTGGCTAAGTTTAATAAGGGGATGGGACGTGAGCAGTATTGGACTGGGATAAGAACAGGCGGGGCCAAACTTCAGCCCGGGGGGCGCACAGGCGGCTGCATCACATGACACGCGATGCCGCATCACATGACATGCGATGCGGCCGCGTCATTGATGACTCGGCCGCATCGCGTGTCATGTGATGCGGCTGCCTGTGCGCTGCTGCCAATATTAAGGTAATATTGCATGCACGGGGGGGGGGGGGGGGCTTCCCAAAAGTGGTTAGACCGAGCGGCCCGATGCCGCCCTGCCACCCGGCCCAGCCCGCCCCTGGATAAGAAGGGCCCACCGGGGAATGCAATGTTAGGGGCCCCCTGAAATAGCGCTGTTGAAGGGGAGTGGCTAGCAGCAAAAGTTTCTTAGAAAAGTAGAAACAGGAGCAAATTGGACATGACTGATTTTAAAACATGTCTGTATGGATATTCTTGAACATAGGTGTAATTGGAGTATGCCGATTTTTAAAAATGACACATATTAAACTTCATGTCATCTATTTATGTCCACGGTAGTATGATGGCATTATTTCATTTAATTAGTTTGCTGGTGGTACATAAAGTTGTAGTTCAATAGAGTGGCATCTATTTTATATATAAATAACTGATGATAATGATGATCAAGATATCTCGGAGTTAGATCAACGCATTGATGTCGCTCACTTTTCATTGGAAACAAGTCAGGAATAATATAGCCGTATTGTAGATTATAAGGGTATTTGAAGTCATCTTAGAGTTCTGTGCTCTGTACATAGGAGCCATGTTTTTTAAATGATTGTGATTCTCACATGGACCCTCTTCCATATGATTGAAAAATCTTCCATTGGGCACAATGGGCAGGTGCCCGGGGGCCCTGCAGGCAAGGGGGCCCGTCCAATGCAGCGCTGTAAAAAAAAATATCCTAAAGAATAAAATAAAAATGAAAATACTTACCTACGGTCATGTCAGCGGCGATCCACCTCCCTCCCTTATATATATAATCACTTTTTATTTTACATACATATATTTTTATCTTACAGACACACACACATACACACACACTATTTATATATAATTATTTTTTTTTAGGGGCCCCATGCACTGCATTGCCCGGGGGCCCATATAGTAGTTAAGGTGGCCCTGCTATTCAGCTCTCTCATGTAATACTCATGATTCAGTACCTCAAGCTACCACAGGTGGTGCTGCAGTGCTCAAACATTGTCTGGGACTCTAAAGAGCTGATCACTGAATTATATTGTCATAAGACATTCTCCTGGCTCAAGTAGTTTAATAGTTCATCTAGTTCATGTGGCTCATTTGAGTCATTTGAATCATGTAGTTCACAAGTCACAGGATACCTTCTCTGTCAGCTCAAGACACAGTGCTGAGTGCTGTATGCTATATACTGTAGTTATATTTACTCCACCATATACAGGGAGATGTATTAAACCTTTAAGAGACATAAAGTGGAAAAGTTAAGATTTTTTTCTAATGACTGTATTTTAAAAGCAAAAAAGTGACACTTTATAATACTCTGAATTTGGGTATTTTATGGAAGTAAAAAATAATAATGAAAATTGTAATAACTTTGAAGAGCTCAACGTGTCACTACTAGTTTTTGTAGAAGTGATTTCCCCTTTTAAAATATTAAACATGATCAAACATATTAAACTAATCTGATCATTTTAACAGGACTATAACTCATCCAATGAGGTAATAGCAGACATGCCTACTGTATGTGTAATAGACTAGATCTATGTCTCCAATCACTTCTCTCAGCGGTGTTTTGGAGCCAGTGAAATAACTCAACTAAATGAACTAACTGAACTAATCTTTTCAACTAATCTTTTGAGTGAACTAGATTAGAATGAACTAATCCCCAAAATGAACTAGATTTCCCATCAGTTACTGTGACAGTTCTCTGATTTGAGCTCCGCATAGTGAGAACTGCCTGCCTGAGCTGTCTGCAGCAATGCCCGCAAGAGAGATCTTCCCCTGAGGCAGTAACTCACTGAGACTTAAGACTATATCTTGCTGGCATTGCTGCAGACAGCTCTGGCAGTCAGTTCTCAATCCTAAAGGAGGAAGCCCCCTACCAATGAGTAGAGAGGACAGGCAAGAAAGTCATGAACTGGGGACACAAGTCCTGCAGCACAGTGACAACTTACATTTTGACGGTATTGTGACGCCACCCCTTGTTGGGAAGGAGGCAGAGCTATCGGGCATCTAGGCCCTCCAGGGAATTCCTCAGTCCCCCGCTTGGCCAGTCCGATTCTGGAAGTGAGTCCAAATCTAGAATTGGGCAGAGCGGGTACCTGACTTTTGTGCCTTTGCACCTTATATATGGATTACTGCAAGTTGAGGGTTGAATCTACATGTGCGCAGAGCATGAAATCAACATAAATAGCACTAAATGAGATGTGCAAGTGTGTGATAATGGGTCTGGTAAAAAACAGCACTAATGACTTGTGGTCAATGCAACACTTACATAAAGTAAATTGCTGTGCTTGTCATACTAAGGGGGGTATTCAATTGTCCGCGGGTTCGAGTGCGGAAAAACTAATACCGTTAATACGGTAATCTCTTTTTTTCCGCGCATGATTACCATAATAGAGTAATCGTGCGTGGACCGCAGGATTTTCGGCAATCCCGCCAACAATTGATTATGCCCCAATGACTGAGGTGCTCAAACTCAGTCCTCAAGGGCTACCAACAGGTCATGTTTTCATAGATTCTGTCTGTAGGAACAGGTGGGACAATTACTGACCCAGATAAATACATTAACTCACCTGCGCATGATTAAAGAAATCATGAAAACATGACCTGTTGGTAACCCTTGAGAACTTAGTTTGGGCACCATTGTAGCTTATGAGTCACTTTTACCTTTGCAGTCTGGCTGGACCGAAATGCAAAATGTAGACTTAACCTCATCATATCAAACTCCCATTGTCCCATAGATTGTAAGCCTGCGAGCAGCGGCCCTCTCACCTCTTTGTCTGTTTTACCCAGTTTGTTTATTAGTTTACTATGTTTGTCCCCAATTGTAAAGCGCTACGGAATATGTTGGCGCTATATAAATAAATGTTGATGATGATGATGATGATTGCACTAAGGTATCTCAGGGTACTGTATATGTGTATCATGCACCATTAAAAAAAGTAATGTGATAATGTGTGCTTGGCAGAAAGAGGGTTTAATTTTGCTCCCTGGAGTACCAAAAGAAAACCCCCCAAAATGGCAGTTTATTTGTTGTTGTTCATTCTGGTGTTATAAGATAAGTAAACCAATATGACATTGAAGGTGATACTTTGAGATAGTATATATCCATCCAACAGATGCTAATATCTGTATAAAGAGTGAGTTGTGATGTCATCACTTATAATCAGTGAGGTGTGATGTCAGCACTCATGTGCATTAAGAAAATTTGTGAATTATAAGGAAAAATGTATCCACTATTGTAATAAAATGTGAATATTAGATGGATTTTTATTTACATTATACACTAGCCCATATATATATATATTAGTAGAAGTCATCGTTACCTTTACGTGCTGCATACGCTGCAGTGATCATCATTATCAGAGGTAGTATCACCTGCATGACGAGAGGGTCCCAGGGGTCTCGATCTGAATGTATTGTAGACTCTGTCTTGGTGTTATTGGGTTATGTGACAGTCTGTGTTCCATGTGATTTTATACATGATGATGACGGAGTCTTATTATACATTAACCAGCCATATAACTGCCAATAACGACATCAGGCAAAGAATCAAGGTTACAAATGTAACCATTACTAAACTTGTGCTCTGTTTATGCTTTCCCGTAAAACTATACGACCATTGACACTTTTTTCGTGTTGCAAGAGGGTTTACAATGTGCCAGTCAGTTCTAAATAATATATTTTGCAACTATTAAGGTGTGGGTGGAACTCGTAGAAATAACTTAATGTAGATATTTATTTTCATTAGGAGTGCAATGCACTTCTGTATATCATTGTAAATGTACTTATATTCTTTTATTAGTATGTGTTTTATATGGAAATGTATGGACTTCTAAGACTGTATGACATGTTTGGGTTTTGCAACTGTCTAGAGATAGGTAATCTCATGTTAATTAGACCTTTTCATCGTTCAGTGACCAAAACATCCGTTGAGCTTGAAAGACAGGAGGAGGTAATTATACTTGCTGGTAGACTCCCTATGCAAGTGGTCACAGATGAATGTGAATTTTGTAAGTTAAATTGCGTTCCAAGTAAGATAATACAAATGTTGATAGTAAACATTCAATAGAAAGCCTGAGATGTAGTGGCACCGCTAGTAGCAATGTAAAAAGGTGTTAAACCCCTCCAGGTTGATTTATGTGCAGGTTACATGAAGCACCTGGATTGGTTAAAGGGGCAGGTGGTTGGATTACTTCCTACCAAGATAGTGTCCAAAATTATATTTAAAGTAAGGGTGTGCACCGGCCACTTTTAGTGTTTTGTGTTTTGGGTTCTGATTAGCTTAAGGTTTTGGGTTCTGATTTGTTTTGCCAAAACACCCGACGAAAGGTTTTGGTTCTGATTTAGGGTTTTGGGTTCTGATTTATTTTTAAAAAAGCATAAAAAGTGCTAAAATCCATTATTTTGGTTTTTTTTCACTCCTACACTATTATTAACCTCAATAACATTAATTTCCACTAATTTCCAGTCTATTCTGAACACCTCACAATATTGTTTTTAGTCCAAAAGGTTGCACCAGGGTAACTGGATGACTAAGCTAAGCGACACAAGTTTAATGTAGTGAGCAAGAAAAATCATCCTGAATAACTGGAACCCTCGTTTGCTTTGTGTAGGAGGAAGAATATTCAAAAACTATGCTCACACCGCACCTTGGATTCACACGAAGTCTGCTATTATAAGCAATTACTTTTTTTTAGCATTAGCTTTTTTTTATATATGCATACTATTCATCTTTTTATATATCTTATATGCTGTGAATATCATTTACTGCAAATTTCTGTGAAATGCGCGATTTGATAAATAATATGGTGCTTAATAAGCAAGAGCTGAAGACATCCATACTAACACATTAATACAAATGGTTTTGCAGAAAAACACACTCTTGAAGTTCTTTAGAGGATATTAAAAATAACAATCTCATTCCTCACTTGTGCAGATGAAAGTTATTTTGTTTTCTTGTGTTCATTTTTCTAGCCTGAGTCATAAAAAGATGATCATAGGCAGATTTATTCACATTAATATCTAAATGTCAAATGCTGCGGATCTCAGGAGTCGTCATCACGCCGTCGGATCTCGCGAGATCCGACGGCGTTATGAGGAGGTTTTGTCTCGTTTTGACGTTCGTGATCGGCGGGAACCCCCGAACAGTGCTTGGATCCGGGCTCGGATCGGCACTGTTCGGGGGGGGTTCTGATTTTATAATTCCGGACCCGCTCATCTCTACTCTACTCTGCATATGCTGGAAGGATGACCCACAGTGTAGATCCAGATTTGGATAATCAAGGTGTCAAGGAGGCTATTGATGTAGCTGGCGTTGTGGAGGAACTTGACGAGGAGGATGCTGATGTGGTTATTTTAAATGAGGCACCAGGGGGAGAAAAAGTTGATGTCCATGGGATGAAAAAGCCCATCGTCATGCCTGGTCAGAAGACCAAGAAATGCACCTCTTCGGTCTGGAGTAATTTTTACCCCAATCCGGATAACAAATGTATGGCCATATGTAGCTTATGTAAAGCTCAAATGAGCAGGGGTAAGGATCTTGGCCACCTAGGGACATCCTCCCTTATACGTCACCTGAATAACCTTCATAGTTCAGTGATTAGTTCAGGAACTGGGGCTAGGACCGTCAGCAGTCCAGGGACACCTAAATCCCTTGGTCCTGTTGGATACACACCACCAACACCCTCCTCGTCAACTTCCTCCACAATCTCCATCAGATTTAGTCCTGCAGGCCATGTCACCAGCCAGACTGAGTCCTCTTCAATCCGGGATTCATCCGAGGAATCCTGCAGCGGTACGCCTACTACTGCCACTGCTGCTGCTGGTAGTCGGTCATCTTCCCAAAGGGGAAGTCGTAAGACCGCTACGTCTTTCACCAAACAATTGACGGTCCAACAGTCGTTTGCCATGAGCACCGAGTACGACCATAGTCATCCTATGGCAAAGCGGATAACTGCGTCAATAACAGCAATGTTGGTGTTAGACGTGCGTCCGGTGTCCGCCATCAGTGGAGTGGGATTTAGACGGTTGATGGAGGTATTGTGTCCCTGGTACCAAATCCCGTTTAGATTCCACTTCACTAGGCAGGCGATACCAAAGATGTACAGGGAAGTACGAACAAGTGTCTTTAGTGCTCTGAAAAATGCGGTTGTACCCACTGTCCACTTAACCACGGACATGTGGACAAGTGGTTCAGGGCAAACGAAGGACTATATTACTGTGACAGCCCACTGGGTAGATGCATCGCCTTCCGCAGCAACAGCAGCAGCTGCATCAGTAGCAGCATCTCCACAACGGCTGCTCGTGCCAAGGCAGGCAACATTGTGTATCACAGGTTTTAATAAGAGGCACAACGCTGACAACCTCTTAGAGAAACTGAGGGAAATCATCTCACAGTGGCTTACCCCACTTACACTCTCCTGGGGATTTGTGGTGTCAGACAACGCCAGTAACATTGTGCGGGCATTACATATGGGCAATTTCCAGCACGTCCCATATTTTGCCCACACCGTTAATTTGGTGGTGCAGCATTACCTGAAGAGTGACAGGGGTGTGCAGGAGATGCTTGCGGTGGCGCGCAAAATTGCTGGACACTTTAGGCATTCTGCCAGTGCCTACCGCAGACTCGATCAACATCAAAAAAGTCTGAAACTGCCCTGCCATCACCTCAAACAAGAGGTTGTGACGCGCTGGAACTTTACCCTCTATATGCTGCAGAGGATGGAGGAGCAGCAAAAGGCCATCCAAGCCTACACAGCCACCTACGACATAGGAAAAGGAGTGGGGATGCGCCTTAATCAAGCGCACTGGAGACTGATTTCCGTGTTGTGCAAGGTTCTGCAGCCGTTTGAATTTGCCACACGAGAAGTTAGTTCCGACACTGCCAGCTTGAGTCAGGTCATTTCCCTGATCAGGTTGTTGCAGAAGCAGCTGGAGAAAGTGAGGGAGGAGCTGGTAAACCATTGCGATTCCACCAAGCATGTAGCTCATGTGGATGAAGCCCTTCGTACGCTTTGCCAGGATCTGAGGTTGGTCACTCTTTTAAAGTCAGAGGAATACCTTCTGGCCACCGTGCTCGATCCTCAGTTTAAAGCGTATGTTGTGTCTCTGTTTCCGGCAGACACAAGTCTACAGAGGTGCAAAGACCTGCTGGTCAGGAAATTGTCCTCTGAAGAGGATCGTGACATGCCAACAGCTCCAACTTCATTTTCTTCCACACCTGTGGCTGCGAGGAAAAAGCTCAGTTTTCCTAAAAGACCCGCTGGCGGGGATGCTGAGAACATCTGGTCCGGACTGAAGGACCTGCCAACCATTGCAGACATGTCTACTGTCGCTGCATTGGATGCTGTCACAATTGAAAAAATGGTGGAGGATTATTTTGCTGACACCATTCAAATAGACATGTCAGACAGTCCATATTGTTACTGGCAGGAAAAAAAGGCAGTTTGGAAGCCCCTGTACAAATTGGCTCTATTTTACCTGAGTTGTCCCCCCTCCAGTGTGTACTCGGAAAGAGTTTTTAGTGCAGCGGGGAACCTGGTCAGTGAGCAGCAAAGGAGGTTGCTTCCTCAGAACGTTGAAAAAATGATGTTCATAAAAATAAATTATCAATTCCTCAATCAAGTACAGCACTGCCCTCCAGATAATACAGAGGGACCTGTGGTTGTGGAGTCCAGCGGGGACGAATTGATAATGTGTGAGGGTGAGGAAGTACACACTGAAGGGGGTCAGGAATCAGAGGATGAGGATGAGGACGACATCTTGCCTCAGTAGAGCTAGTTTAGTTTGTACAGGGAGAGATGAATAGCTTTTTTTGTGTGGGGGCCCAAACAAACCAATCATTTCAGTCACAGTAGTTTGGTAGGCCCTGTCGCTGAAATGATTGGTTTGTTAAAGTGTGCATGTCCTATTTCAGCAACATCAGGGTGGGTGGGAAGGCCCAAGGACAATTCCATCTTGCAACTCTTTTTTTGGCATTATGTGCTCTTTGGGGCCTAGTTCTATCTCCATCAGAGATATTCCTGCAGGCCATGTCACCGGCACAGCTATGTTGGTGTTAGACGTGCGCTGCATACTCTGTCTGATTTAGCAGAAGCTAGGCATTGCCCTTGATAAGCAAATAGGCTTTCCGTGATATTACATTGTCAGGGATTAGGCTAAACAGAGTGTCATGGTATTTGAGATCCCTACCTTACCTACACACAGCGTATACAGCGCTGCAATTTGTTCTATCATATTAATGTTTAGATAGGGTCTCTCCATATTAACACAATCCGCTTGCTCACATCACCCAGTGAAGCAATCGCTATATAAGTGTCAACTTTTAGACATGTTAGGCAGCGTCTTTAATGAGAATACAGTCTCTATATAATTGTGAGTGCTTTAAGATCTTACATGACCTTTAATCAGGCCACTTTAATCGCTGCTCTATTACAGATCTCTGTCCAGTGATCATCATGCATATTTTTGCAGAACCAAGTAAAATATATAAACAGGGTCTCCTAGAATACATACTATTTTATTTAAAGGAGTTTTAAGGGGCATTACACTCTAATAGAGAGACTCATCATTTCTGAATAAACAAAATTATATAATTCTTGTTAAGTTCAAAAAAAGAGGAACTGCCATTTCTATTACTACGTTCTTTGTTTTTGTAGTTCCAAAAAGGAGTAACTGCCGATTCTATTACTACTTTCTTTCTTTCAGTAGTTCAAAAAAAGAGGAACTGCCATTTCTATTACTACGTTCTTTGTTTTTGTAGTTCCAAAAAGGAGTAACTGACAATTATATTACTACTTTCTTTCTTTCAGTAGTTTAAAAAAAGAGGGACTGCCATTTCTATTACTACGTTCTTTGTTTTTGTAGTTCCAAAAAGGAGTAACTGACAATTCTATTACTACTTTCTTTCTTTCTGTAGTTCCAAAAAAGAGGGACTGCCATTTTTATTACTAAGTTCTTTCTTTCTGTAGTTCAAAAAAGGAGTAACTGCCGATTCTATTAATACTTTCTTTATTTTAGTAGTTCCAAAAAATAGTAACTTCCATTTATATTACTATGTTCTTTGTTTTTGTAGTTACAAAAAAGAGGAACTGCCATTTTTATTACTACGTTCTTTCTTTCTGTAGTTCCAAAAAAGAGTAACTGCCATTTTTATTACTACGTTCTTTCTTTCTGTAGTTCAAAAAAATAGTAACTTCCATTTATATTACTACGTTAATTGTTTGTGCAGTCCCAAAAAAGAGGAACTGCGGTCTTAACATCTATGTTGGTTTTAGACGTCCATCCGGTGTCTGCCATCTGTGCAGTGGAATTCAGACCTGTTGAGGGTGATATATTGTGGCCCCGGTACCAAATTGGGTACCGGGGCCACTCCACTACGCAGTCCAGATACATGCGTATCAGATATTAAACTACATTCAGTGTTGGGGCAAATCCCCAAAAAATTAAAATGCACTGTCATGATCGAAAACAAGAGGTATTGACACGCTAGAACTCCACCCTCTATATGCTGCAGAGGATGGAGGAGCAGCCATATGTGCAGTGGAATTGAGACCAGTTGGAGGAGGTATTGTGGCCCCAGTACCAAATTGGGTACCGGGGCCACTCCACTATGCAGTCCAGAAAGCTACCTCGGTGCAACGTTTTGGACTAAAAAGAATATTGTGAGGAGCGAGGTGTTCAGAATAGACTGGAAATTAGTGGAAATGATTGTTATTGAATGTTATTGAGGTTAATAATAGCGTAGGAGTGTAAAAAAACAAAATAATGTATTTTAGCGCTTTTTATGCTTTTTTAAAAATAAATCAGAACCCAAAACCCTAAATCAGAACCAAAACCTTTTGTCAGGTGTTTTGGCAAAACAAATCAGAACCCAAAACCTCAAGCTAATCAGAACCCAAAACCCAAAACACTAAAAGTGCCCGGTGCACACCCCTATATATAATACTCTAGTGATTGTTTTTGTTACAATAAATGTATTGTTATACTTTCTAACTGCATTTGCCTGAGTGACTCTAAGAATCCTAGAAGATACTGGATAGGCTTCCCTGGCATAGTAAGGCACCCGTGGGTGGTCAGCCAGCGTGAAGTAGGTAAAATTGTCCCAGATAAACCCGGTATCTTCACACCGCCTGACCAACATTGGTGTGTGACTGTGTGATCCTTAGAATTGTGGTATTACTGTGTTTGTTCCCAATTGTAAAGTGCTATGGAATATGCTAGTGCTATATAAATAAGTGTTGATGATAATGATGATGATGATCTTTGTCTCCACTGTGACATCATCACCAAGCCGCCTCAATGGACAAGTTTGTGTTTAAATCCTGCACAGCTAACAGTTGCAGGAAAGGTAACATAGAATGGGGTTTGAAGTAGGCATACTTGCCACCCTTAAAATCCGAGATATCCCGGAGGGGAGGTCAAGTGGCAAGTAAAGGAGGTAGGGGAGCGTGGTGTGGCAAATTGCTTAGTTTTGGCCCACCTCCTCTGTGATATGCAGCAAACTTGTTATTGATCTGATTTGCAGTGTATGGAAGTAGGTGGAAAAGAGCCAACCAATCCTAAGGCAGCAGAGCAGTATCTGTAATACCCTACAAATCCTACCCTACATATATTACTGTATGCACTCATTCAGAAATCTACAGTTCCCCAGAGTGCCTCTGGGAAGTTAAATGCAAATTGCGTCTGTCATTTTGGGATGGGCAAACTGCAATGAATAAAGTAGAAGACGGCAGTGAACACTCTAGACCAGAAGCTTTGTTTGTGCAGCCTTACCCAAATTGGAATACTTTTCTTCGGATGAACATTCATACATGCTGCTACACATGGACTTCTGGTATGAGTACATCCATAAGTTATGTTACATGGATTGTTCATGAGTTGAGTTTCTACATGTTTTTAGTTTTTTATTAAAGTATCCCCGTTTTTATATGGATAATGCACAAGATTCTGTTATTTCTTTTTTGTTGCGATGCATGGTGTTGGACATGAATGAGGGATCCTTATTAATGGAATTCATGAGAGAGGGACATCTAAAGAAGCTTTGAGAAGGCGAGTGATCTTGCAAGCATTTGTAAGCATACATCCTGAGGGGGCTTAGTGGACACAACAATCAGTTCAACACGGGAACAAGAGAACATCATCTGTCAAGTGGTGGTGGCTTAAATTATATATTTTATATGACATAATGCACGCATGTTGTATTCTGTTTTTGTGCTCATTACATGTGAGTTTTGGGAAGGATTTCATTATTCATCTGTTTTGAAAAATAATCGCTTGAAATTGTGCATTCAAGTTGAGGAATACCCGAATGTACAAAGAGGGGAGAGCAAGTGTATGTATCAAACTTTTTTTTATTGTTGTTTACTTCTTTGTAATATTTGGAGGATATTCCGGATACAGACGCGGCTGCATACCCTATATAAAGTCCCTATATAAAGCCCTATATAAAGTCCGATATAAAGTCTACTGTTTCGTTTACAATAAAGTAGAAGGCTCCAGGAGATTCTTGGGGAAAAGGGGAGCCCAAAACGGATTGGCTAGTGAGAGAAGTGGTGTGTGTGTGACTGCTGACTGAGCTAATGAAGGATCTTTCCACAAGGAACCCCTGCATGCAATGGCTGAATTGTTGTCCTGATCGATGTTTGCAGCCAGCCCAGAAAGAAGCACCTTTGCAGTATAGGAAAAGACTTAACCTGTCACTGCCCATGAGATGTCAGTAGGACACATATGACGACAGACAAGTTTCTTTTGCTTTGCTATGCTCAAGTTATTTAAGTGAGACATCAAACTGTGTTATTAAAGCTTCTGACCGGGACTGTAAAATTGCTATTGAAAGGTGTTATAGCACTGTCTAAAGGAAGAGTTGGTTGTAGCCAAATCTGCAAGCTGACTGGGACATAGAGAGCAATCATTTACCACAAGAGTTTGTTTATATTGCATTAGAAGTTTGATTCTATTGTGAAACTGCCTTAAATGGTTGCTGATGAGAGAATTGCAGGTTGTTTAACCCTACAGTTGCTGGGATAGAGCTGCTTATTCCATTTTATGGATTGCTAAGTGGACACTGTCCTTTAAACTAGAAAAAGCTAAGGAGTCATGATGGAAATCAAGTTGATTACTGATTTCAGCCTGTACAGGTAAACAAGCTTCATGAGTCAGCTGAAACTTCGCTTAAACCTGTGGATTATAATTTAGCCCCTTGGAAATTGTATGTCGTAAAGTGACCCTAGACTATAATCATTTCTAAAGCATCTAACCTGAACCAGTTGGATTACTCCTTGTTGCAGCTCTACTGATTTTTGTGTGATAAGTATGATCTGTATAATTGCACTAAAAGTATTGTGATTGATTGATCTATATTATCTGCTGCCGCAGCATTTATTGTGATGGTCTAGTTAACTTGTAGCAACCGGTTGTTGCCTACAGTATCTATCCAGTGAAATCCATTTCACTGAAGCACAGTGCCTAAATTTAAAGTGGGATATATTTATTCAATGACCTATGTGTTGTGTCTATTTATGTTTGCATATTGTTGAACCAAGATTCCTAAAATGTTATTTATTTTCTGACATGTTGAATAACATTGCATGTTGATGGTATTGTGTTATTACTTTCCTATGCTTCCTGCTACTTATCTGCTGCTGTGGTAAAGTCTAATGCTACAAGCAAAGAGAATAAACCCACGAGTTTATGCAGTTTTAGTCCTGTGTTCATTGTTTTATTCCAACACTACTGGGGGGACCTTTGCCTCTCTACCATAACACCGGGCCTGTAGAATCCTTCCTTACACTACTTTTGGGGTGCCAACCATTCACTTTCATTACATATCTGTTATCTAGAACAAGTAAAACTATATAATAATATTCCACATATAGTCTGGCAATTACGGATCTTCCAAACTGAAACTCAGAAACACCATGATTGCAAACATCTATGTTTGGGCCTAACAGATTGAATGGAAGCCACTTGTTTGAAAGCAGACATGTCACTTGTTTAATTGTGGTTCATTAGCTTTATGAATGTATTATTACTAGACTGATTTACCTTCTCTCCTCTTTCCAATTGTTATGATAACTCTCCATGCCGCTCAGAACAGATCCAAATGGACAGACAAAGGTAAACTCTTGGTCAAAGTCATTGACGTAGCTTGTCCAGTAACAAGACGCTGGTTTGGTAAAGGTGTTTTGGCAGCGGAAGTCCCAGACACGATCCTCACGTTTATTGTCGTGGATGCTGGAAAAAGTTAAAGAATTAGATCAATAAATTTTTTGGTATATCCCTTTTGCATTGTCTATACACTTATACATAATTTAAATGGCTGTTACAGGTCTATCACAGAATGCTGACAGGTGTGAAGACCCGGGGTATTCATCATCATCATCCTCATCATCATCACCATTTATTTATATAGCACCACTAATTCCGCAGCGCTGTACAGAGAACTCACATCAGTCCCTGCCCCATTGGGGCTTAAAGTCTAAATTTCCTAACACACTCACACACAGACTATGGTCAACTTGTTAGCAGCCAATTAACGTACCAATATGTTTTTGGAGTGTGGGAGGAAACCGGAGCACCCGGAGGAAACCCACGCAAACACGGGGAGAACATACAAACTCCTCACAGATAAGGCCATGGTCGGGAATTGAACTCATGAACCCCAGTGCTGTAAGGCAGAAGTGCTAACCACTTAGTCACCATGCTGCCCCATTAGAGCCTAAACTCACAAGAGGTACCCTGGGACTTTTGGGTCAGGTCATACAGACTGAAGACAGGAAAAGATACAGCAATATTTTTATTAGAGAGTTGTCCAATACAAGTTCTCTAAATGAGCAAAAGGATAAAACATAAAAATATAAGCAGGTCCCAATAAACACCAATTTACTGCTAGACTTCCCAGAACTCTCCCACACTGTCTGTGATTAATGCCCAACCGACCATGGGAGTCTTATGAAGCTATCGTTCAGCAGAGCCAGCAATCATGATACTACTAGGTGTAATTCTTAGCGCACTGACAACGGCCGAGACTCTAACATCAGTGACTTTGAGAAGCAAAATAACACACCCAGAAACCTCTCCTGGGACCTTTATAATGGGATCCCTCCCTTCAGGGTTATTCTCAGGTCCTTGGAAATAAAGGTATCCCCTGATTGGTAGAGTACAATGTGGGGCTGTACAAGAGTGTAGTCATGTCTCAGGACCAAATTACATACTTGCCTATTTTTGAAGGCAGCTGTCCAGGAGGGAGTCCCAGCCCTACCATCTTCAACAACGGCGACAGCTGGATCCGGGATTTTTGCCTGTTCTCTCTGGAGTCCGGGAGAACTCCCAAAAATTTGGGAGTCTCCCGGACATTCCAGGAGAGTAGGCAACTATGCCAAATGAGTTCCCCCCTGCTGTTTTAATGCCACAATGTCTGACTCAGTCCTAGGGGAGAACAATAGGATCTTGCTGTCATTAATCCATTGGCGAAGGTGGGTGATAGTCAGTCACTCCCTGTCTTAACCCCTTCTAGTCATTTGTGATGTCAGAGGGTCTCCAGCTGCTCCCAGCTTCCTGTCCTCACAGAAGTGACTGGCCCGGAATAAAACATCACACCTGGCCCTGTTTAAGAACAACAGCTGACCGCTATCCTTTTCTCTGATTGACTGCTGAGAAATAACGAGCCTGGTCAGGTCCTTTCCATCACAATAGGTAAGAACCAAATTTGTATAATATTTCTTTACAGCCAGTAGGTGGCGGTGTTTCCACAGCTGTAAGTAGACAGAACTCACCATCAGCCAAATGCTCTCTATAGATAGCGATAGGACATCTGAGGGCTAAAATAAGGTTCTATGTTGCAAACAGACACAAGACAATAACTATAATCAGGATGTGAGGACGCAGTATGTACATAAGATGTAGATAGTTGTATTTGAATCTGCAGAGTGAGAGAATGACGAGGTATGAATTCCATATGTTGCAGTAAGAGGAAAAATGTATATTAACCTCATAAAACAGTGAGCAGGAAATGGTTATGTCAAAATACCAACCTCAAGACTGGATAATAAGGAAATGTCATGTAATGTAGACCTTGGGCATACTCACAGTGGAGGCAGCCAAATTGCAGGCTTAACCAATTACTTTGTTTCATACCTTAGTGATATCACTAGTTCTTAGTGCAGTGATTGGCTGCATTCTGACAGATCTTGGTTCACCCCATAGAATGGCTGCCTCCATTGGCTGTAGATGAGGATACAGTTTGATATCTGGAATATATTATTTATTACCTAATAATTAAGTTAATGCTCTGGTGATTTTGGCACGTGTAGTTGAGAGGTTTATCAAAATCATTGATCCATGTTCCTAAGAAAAGAAAATATAAATATATATTATTAATATGATGTGACACACAAAACACTCAAGCCTCCATGATTTGATGATTAGGGGGTGCTACAGAGATCTGGAGGATAGTAGTGGAAGTCGTACTGTAATATAGATTCTTTTTTTTTTTTTTTTTTATAATTTTTATTTTTGAATGGTCAAGTAACAAACAGAACCGACATGCACTGTCAGTAAGAAAAAAACAAGCAATAGAAGCACATCACAGGTAACAAAGTATAAAATCAGTTTAAAGATATAAATAATCAGTGCAACAAAATGCGTGTATGGCAGTTGACCAAGGATTTTTAAGGAAATAAGGGAGGGGGCGAAATGCCTCAACAGAGAGTGGCATGACGCAGGAGGAAATAAGGAGGGAGACTAGTACAGTAGAGAACAGGAATGGAAAGAGAGAAGAAAAGAGAAAGAGATGGGTTTACGGGAGGAGGACGGACATGTGTAAATGTAGAGTCAAGTGAAAGGGGGATAAATCTGAAAAAATGAGAGCCATGGGCTCCATACCTTAGTGAACGATCTTGATGTCCTATTGATGATGCTGGCCATATATTCCAGGCGGTGAACCTGCCAGACTCTATTAATAACGGCTTGAAGCGAAGGTGGAGTTTGCTGCCTCCAGTCTGCTGCTATTTGGCAGGTAGCTGCCGATAAGATATGCCTAGCTAACTTATTCTCATGCCGAGTTGCCGCTGGCGCTCCCAGGGGCAAGAGGAAAAATTTAGGCTCAAATGGAATCGTTACCTGAATAATCGATTGGATCAGGTGTTTGATCTCGGCCCAGAAGTTTGAGAGTTTGGGATAAGTCCACCATATATGGATAAAGTTACCCTCATGGGAGCACCCACGCCAACAGCGATCAGAAGAGTCTGGGAGGAATTTATGTATCCGGGAGGGAACGTAGTACCAGCGGTACAATACCTTATAGGCATTCTCTTTTATTTTAACGCAGATTGAGCTGGAGGCAGCATTCTCATATATCTCCGACCATTCCTCGCTCAAAAGAACTTCACCCAGGTCACATTCCCAGGCCAGTTCATGCGAGACTCTAGTATTTGAGGAAGGTGGGGCGAGTTCATAATATAATGTTGAAATAAGGCCTTTCGTGAAGGACTGACGGAGACAGAGACGTTCAAATGGGGTAAGGGGGCGGGAGGAGAGGCGAGATTTGACAGTGTGGTGAAAGTGGCGGAGCTGAAGGAATTGGTAAAATAATTTAGTGGGAATATTTATTTGCGATTGGATGTCAGAAAACGAGGGGAACACAGCTGTAGAGGTGAGATCGTTTAAGAAACGGACCCCTTGTGAGGTCCACGAGGAGAATGCTTTAGGGGTAAGGCCTGGAGCGAAGTCTGAGGAGTTAAACAAAGGAATTAGGGGAGAAGGATGGGGCCAAATTTCTGAGAGCATGAGACCCAGACCGCCAGGGAATGTGTAATGACCGGATAAAGTGAGACACGTTTTGGTCGACGAGCTCGTGGAAGCCATAGGAGAGTAGACTTTCAGCCTAAATCTCGACCCAGACCCTGGAGGGAGTCAAGCTACACCACAGAACGCATTGAGCAAGCTGAGCGGAGAGATAATAGCATCGAAAATCAGGGATTCCCAGTCCCCCTCCCCGCGGGGCTCTCTGTAGAAGCTTGAAACGGACTCGGGGGCGCTTACCCGCCCAAAGGAATTTAGATACATGGAAATGGAGAAATTTAAAAACGTAGGGGGGGACTCGGATGGGGAGGGTTTGAAAAAGGTAGAGGAGTCTAGGGAGTATGTTCATCTTGACCGCATTAATACGACCTATCCAGGAGATGTATAGTTGCGACCATGAAACAAGGTCTAGCTTAACTTGAGCAAGAGTGTGGGGGAAGTTGGCCTGAAAAAGCTGATGAGGTTGTTTAGTTAGATATACCCCAAGGTACTTGAGTTTTTGAGGGCAGCAGTTGAACAGGAAGGAGCTTTCTAAAGACACCTTGTCAGCTGAGGAGACATAAAAGTCTAAGACTTCTGTCTTGTCCGCGTTAACTTTATATCCTGAGAAGTGGCCGTAAAGCAGAGGAAATTGGATTAGCAATTGTTAACAGGACGACATCCGCGTATAATGCTATTTTATGGGAAGAACTACCCACCGGGATGCCTAGAATTTGCTGGTTAGCCCGGATTCTAGCTGCTAGAGGTTCTATGATAAGGGCAAAAATGAGCGGAGAAAGGGGACAGCCCTGCCGTGTGCCATTGGAAATAGTGAAGGGGACCGAGGATAGACCATTTGCAGAGACTGTGGCCGACGGAGAACGGTACAAGGCTGAGATGGCCGTCATAAATTTGCCAGAGAAACCCATCGCTCCTAGTACCCCAACCATAAACGACCAGGAGATGCGGTCGAACGCCTTCTCAGCATCTAATGACATAAGGAGGGAGGGGAGCTTACCCCTGTGAATTGTGTGTATCAGGTCAATTGTTCTCCTAGTATTGTCCGGGGCTTGACGTCCCGGGATAAATCCCACCTGGTCGGGGTGGATGAGGGAAGGGAGGAGGGGATTCAATCTAGAGGCCAGAATTTTTGCGTAAATTTTAAGGTCCACATTAAGGAGGGAAATTGGTCTATAGCTAGAGCAGAGAGTTGGGTCCTTCCCAGGCTTTGGAATGACAATAATATTAGCTCTGGTTGTGGCTGCATCAAACGTGGCACCATCCAGGATCTCGTTAAAAAAAGATGTCAGATGGGGGCCTAGTACTGCAGCAAAATTTTTATAGTATTGCGGGGTTAAACCATCAGGGCCTGGAGCTGAAGAGGGTTTCAGGGATTTAATAGCGGCCAAAACCTCGGTCAGGGTGATATCTTCATTCAAGGATTCTATGTGAGGTGGAGTGAGCTTAGGGAGGGGGGTGGCGGCTAGGTATTCGTCCAGAGACGGCACCGTATGAGCTCCTAGAAGGGTGGGTGGGGGGGCTAAGTTATAGAGGGAGAAATAAAAATCTTGAAACGTCTGGACTATCTCCTTAGGGTCATATGTAGTTCTGCTCTTTTGTGGGTCGTAAATTTTATCAATGTGGCCAAGAGCCATCTTCTTACGAAGCTTTCTGGCTAACACAGAATCTGCTTTATCAGATTTGTCATAGTACCGTTGCTGTAGTTTCTGCATAGTAATAGCAGCCCTACGGGAGAGAAGAGTGTTAAGTTGGCCTTTCAGTGAAGTAATCTGAGTGAGTAGAGCAGGGTCATGAAGAGACTGATGTTGGGGAAGAAGAGAGGCTAACCTGCGCTCCAAGCAAGCTATCTCTTCTGCAGCCTTTTTCCTAGAAGCCGCAGACAGGCTAATCAAATGGCCCCGTATAGTGGCTTTGTGTGCTTCCCAAATAATGCCTGGGGGGACATCTATAGCAGAGTTATCTTGGAAGTAGTTGGCTATTGAGTTATTGAGGTCTAAAAGGGTCGTCTGATTGAGCAGGAGAGAGTCATCTAGCCGCCATTTTCCCTGGGGTGAAGATGTTTTGAGGAGGTCTAGAGTAATGAACGCCCCCGAGTGGTCAGTCCATGAGAGTGGGGTGATTCCCGCCTGAGTCACATTGGGAGTAAGTGCATGGGATATATGTATCATGTCTATGCGGGAGTACAATTGGTGGGGGGCAGAGTAGTGGGTGTAATCCCTGGCGTCTGAGTTACAGAGTCGCCAGGAGTCATACATGCGGTGATGAGAGAGCAGTGTGGCTAGTGAAGTAGATTCTGCTGAAGTGGGAGAGCCCCGCCGGGAGGAAGAGGGGGAAGACCTGTCCAGGACAGGATCAAGAGTCACATTAAAATCACCACCTACGATCACGTGGCCCCGCGCCAGCCGCTCAATGCATTTAAAGAGTTTGGAAAAAAAAGGCTTTTGTTTCTGGTTAGGGGCATAGACCGAGACCAGGGTAACAGGAATAGATCGGAGAGTACCACCCACTAGAACAAAACGACCCTCCGGGTCTGCGTAAGTGTTGGAGTGCAGGAAGGGAATCTTACTGTGGATCAAAATAGCCACTCCCCGCTTCTTGCAGTCCGCCGAGGCAAAGAAAGTCTGGGAAAACTGCTTACCCTGAAGCTGAGAGTGGACTCCAGTGAAGTGTGTTCCCTGTAGAAAGACAATATCCGCTTTTTCTCTCCTACAGGCTCCCAGTAGCGTTGTACGTTTACGGGGGGTGTTGAGGCCGTTGACATTGATCGAGAGTACTTTTAAGGCCATGGCATTGCAGAAGTGATAAGTCCCGGCAGCTTGACTAATAGTGGGGAAGAATGGAATAAGTTAATAAGCCGTCCTTGAGAACAGAGAGAAGACAAAAGAAAAGGTGAAAAGGGAGAATCGAGAAAAGAGAGAGGAGAGAGAAGAGGAGAGAGGAGCCCAATTGGGCATAAACCCTGTATGAAAGGAACCCAGGAGGGGTTCAAAAACATAGTGAGGTAAATTTACAAATAACAGTAGACAATATCAAAGGGTGCGTGGGGGGTGGTCCTGTGTGTAATGTGAGATGAGGCCAGGACCGTAGACCGATGAGAAAATCTTAATAAAAGGTAAGCAAACGGAAGAGAAAAGGAAAAGAGGGAAGAAAGAGGTCCTCCCTCCCTCACTCCTCCCCTCCCGCAGCATTATCAACTAACCAAACAGAAAGAGAAGAAAACAAAAACAAAGAAGGTGTGCATTAACAATCATATTAGAACTTTAAGATTCTACAACTTTAGGGGAGGAGGGAAGGGAGGAAAACAAAAGGGAGGGATGGGGAGAGAAGGGGAGAGGGATCACCCTACCAAGAGAAAAACACAAGATATAAGTATAGTAGCGTCAAAATACTTCAAATGTAACATCATGTCAGGTTCGTGCCACTATAGGTTCAATAACAGACGGGTGACGTGGAAGAGCTAACATATCTAAAGATAAAGACAAGGAGCTCTGAGCTCCAACCCAAGTAGGAAGTCCACCTGTGGAGGCAAAATGTTAACAGAAATCAACAATAGTAGACATGTCATGGCGGTGCGGCATCTCGGACTTTGCGACGGGAGGAGCGGGACCAATCTGGTTGTGGAGGGGCTGAGCGCTGGGCCTTCGGAGAGCCGGTCTGCAAGGCAGTAGCTTCGGGGAGAATGTCCAGTTTCGCCAGGAGATCCTGACCCTGCTCAATCGTTTTGATGTAGTAAGAAGAGTTGGCCGCAAACACCTGAAGTTGAAACGGGAAGCACCAGCGATACCGTAGATTGTGTTGACGCAGGATCCTAGTAACAGGCTGCAAGTTTCTCCGTTTCTGAATTGTGGAAGGAGCAAGATCCTGAAACAGCTGGATGTCCATGTTCCGAAAAGAGAGAGCAGATTAATCTCTAGTCGCAAAGAGGATTCGGTCCCTTGTGTGGAAATAGTGCAGACGCACGATGATGTTTGGAGGGGGCAGGCCATTGGCCGGACGGGCCCGAAGAGCTCTGTGGGCACGGTCCATCATACAGTCAGAGTCAGAGAGCTCCGGAAGGATATGTTGGAAAAGGTCTTTAAGAAAAGCCTGAAGATCCGCCGGAGAAATTTCTTCAGCAACATTTCGAATACGAATGTTGTTACGACGAGATCGGTTCTCAGAGTCCTCCTGTTGTTCCTTGAGAGTCTCCACTTCGTCATGGAGACGGGCAAGTTCGTTATCCGTCGTAGATTGTGAACGGCAGAGGTCGTCTGTTTTTGACTCAAGCGCGTCAGATCTGTTGCCCAGTGAGGTTAGTTCCGATTTAAAGTCATTAACAACTTTGGAGAGTTCTTGGTGGAAAGTTTGCTTGACTCCTTCTAGTAAGCTGGTCATTATAGTTAGGATCTGTGGGTCCAGCCCCGTATCAGGGAGCGGTTGGGAGCCCGGCGCTTCTGTAGGCGTCAGAGACGGGGAAGACAGTTTGTTCTTTGAGCCAAAAAAGGGAGCAGAGGACCCGGAAGTCACTTTCTTTGGTTTGTTGGACATGACGAAGAGGCTGGGAGCCGTTGGCCAATTGAGCGGGATGAAGGAGGCAGAGGAGGGTTGGTATGAGGGAAGAAGACGTAGGAGGGAAACACCTTTAGATTGGTTAGTATTATAGGGGTCAAACCTGGTCCAGCCTGAATGGAGGAGGTCACATGTTCAGTGGCTGGAGGGAGGCCAGTAGATGGGTATCAATATAAAGAAATCCCGTCAGCCTAGGAGGCTGAGAAGCGACAAGGCTTGATGATTCAATTTCTTGCCTCGCTGAACCTTCAAATAGGCAATAGTTGAGTGAAAATAAGTGCAGCAGCAATAAACAGTGGGTGTAATGTTTTTAAGCCACCACTAGAGGGCAATATTGCTCCACAAATAAATGAAGCATAGGCGAACAGAGAGTGGGAGATTTATGGCAGAGGAGCTGGGACTGTGCCAGTGTAGGTAGGGACAGGTCACCTTTTGTCAGTGTTGCCGCAGAGGAAAGTGGTGACTTATGTGGACACAGCTGGGCTTGGTGGGGGAGAGGTAAACACTCATGCACTGCAGGCTGGCTTTGTGCGGGGACGCGCCGGGGACCGGAAGTGCAGCTGATCGGTCACCGCTGGAAATGGAGACCGTGGATGAGGCGGTGGATGGAGGCCGCAGGGGGCACTGACCTCAGAGCAGGTAAGGGTCTCCCTCTTCGTGTGCCAGAGCCGCCGATGGGGACCGGCACAGCGGGTAATGCGACGGCTAGGCGGGGACCAGCACTGAAGGGGGCGGTAATGCAGGGCCTCCAGGCGCGTCCGATGGAGCCACTGGAGCCCTCAATAAAGGCAGGCCCAGTCGCAGTCCGGTCCAGAGAGGCACTAAAATACACTCCAGCAGGTCAGAGGGGCAGAAAGGGTTTTTACAAGTCCAGATTGAGCCAGAGTTGTCGGAGCTCACCCGAAATGCTGCCTCACACGATGGCTGCCAAGCCACGCCTCCCTGTAATATAGATTCTTAAGGAGAATGTTAGTGAACAGAGCTCAGGATGAGAATTTGTGTAGTAGAACAATGGAAATCTGGGACGTGTAAAGATGCAACACAGAAGTGTAGAGATGTGCCCCGCTGTGCCCGTCAAGAAGATGGCGAAGAAGGACCTGACTGCTGTGCTCATGAAGAGGGCAAAGAAAGAAGAGAATAGTTACTTACCATCCCTGCGTTCTAGCGCCGGTAAGTATATTTCTTTTTCCGCAGGTTTCAGCCGCAGAGGGAAGATGAGCCAATCAGGGCTCACCTTCCCCTGCTGGCCAATCGGAGGCCAGATGAGTGAGCCAATCCTGGCTCACCTCCGGCCTTTCAAATTATTGGCGCCGCGGCGAGCCAATGAGCGCTCGAGGCAGTGTCCAGTGATGACGTTGCGCCGGCGGTTATTTAAGCCACCGGGCAGCGCCATCTTGCCAGAAGTCCGGCGGAGCAGAGAAGAGAGGACGTCGTGGGACATCCAGAGAGAACTTTCGAGAAAACACAGGCGGAGGTGGCAGAGTGCCCTTGTCAGGGCAAGGAGCTACCCTGCCACACGAAGAGACCACCAGAGACGTTGGCGGGGAGCCCTTGCAAGGGCTAAGAGCACCCCCGCCCAGAGAGCTGCCGAAAACGCCGTGCCAAAGAGGACAGGAGACGCCACCGGCTGGAGCGTCTGGAAGACCCGGAAAAGAAGACGTCGGGAGCAAGTTGAGTATTCTGCGCAGAGCAGGTAAGTATACCCTGTGTTAGGTTGGGCACAAGGCCCGTGGGCACGGTCGGGCACAAGGTCCGTGGCCACAGTTAGGGGCATAAGGCCCAGGATAAATTGGGCACAATGCCCTTATAGGTATGTCAGGGGGCTTTAAGCCCATTATAGCAAAAGGACACAAGGCCCTAGTTATTGGGCTAGCGCCCACAGTTAGGTAAGGCCACAAGGCCTGATCAGGGGTCATAAAGCCCATAGTGTGCCCATAGTCAGGGCACAAGACCCTGTAGTTAGCTGGGCAGAGAGCCCATGGTGTAGGGCATAAGGCCCATGGTAAAAAGGGCACCAGGCCCTATAGGAGCCGGTGTGAGAGGTGAATAAGCTAGGTGATAGTCCTGGGTAACAGTAGAGCAGAAGGCTCCTGTTAGTGCTATACTAGACCGTCTGGTTAGATAGCAGGTGTATGTATTGCGTGGTCAGCCTGCCAGATACCGTAGCAGAGTCTTATTCTGCCTATGCGGCGAATACTGTATTGTGCATTGTATTTTGGTTGTGCTGTGTGTGTTTCTTTACAGATGCAAGACGTCAGGCCCCCATTAAATGTAGGCTCTTGTTTCCTTACTGCTTTCCTGGTATAATCTGGGTCTGTGGGGACAAGGTGTAGTTAAGAGCATACACATACTTAGGGAAGAGCACACAGTAGTCTTCCCCTCCCTGGGGCAGAGCCGTAACGACGGCGGTGCGGGCGGTGCGACCGCCCCGGGCGCAAGCCCAAGGAGGCGCAGCCGCCCGATACGTGCCTTCATGCCCAGAGGACTCGCCGCTCTAATTCAGCTCTCCTACAAGCAACAATCCATTCGTGTCAATGCAGTGGAACGCATGTGAAAGCAGGAAGTTCGGCATTTGGAACGCATTTGCGTTAATTAAATTAATTAATTAAAATATGGTGGGCGTATTTAGCCCCATATAAACCCTTCAGTTATTTCTGTATTATTCAGTCAGTAATACACAGCCTTTAATATCAGTAGATGTGAAATGCTAGTTTTATTTCCCCTATACAGATTGTGGATACATAAAGCAAAATCAATATTTTGGCAAGAGAAGAATTTCAATAGCATGTGCTACAAGATTTAATAAGTATTATAAAAGTAGGTAAGGTCCACAAGATTTCTTTTCTTTCCCTCGGGATCATTGCAGCTTGTAGGAGAAAGTGATAGTTAGGAGCAAAGAAAAACAAAGTTCTCTACAGTCACCAACATGAGAAGCCTCAGAACCATTAAATGTTTTAAAAGACTGGTTTGTAATGGAATAAAAAGTTAAAACTATGAAAGAGTATCATGGTATTTACTATGAAAAGTGACACGACTGCCATGGTAAATGCCCTCAATAATATGAAATCTTGTATCACTTATTCCCCTTATGACAAAAGATGAATAATTGCCGCGTTAAAAATCCAAAATGACATGAAACTACATGGTAATCTGGTTGTTTATCATGTTACTTTTTTGTGTTTGCAAAAAAGTGCAAATAAACATGTACCATGGGCAGCACGGTGGCTAAGTGGTTAGCACTTCTGCCTCATAGCACTGGGGTCATGAGATCAATTCCTGACCATGGCCTTATCTGTGAGGAGTTTGTATGTTCTCCCCGTGTTTGCGTGGGTTTCCTCCGGGTGCTCCGGTTTCCTCCCACTCTCCAAAAACATACTAGTAGGTTAATTGGCTGCTAATAAATTGACCCTAATCTGTGTGTCTGTCTGTCTGTGTATGTTAGGGACTTTAGACTGTAAGCCCCAATGGGGCAGGGACTGATGTGAGTGAGTTCTCTGTACAGCGCTGTGGAATTAGTGGCGCTATATAAATAAATGGTAATAATAATAATACCATAGGGAGGAGCTTCAACAATTCACAAAGCACCTGTCAAAAGGACACCTGCAGTTTGCTTATATAGGACTTTTATTTCTACTGGCCACCTATCTCAGCCTGTGCATAGAAAATACAACTAATGCACAGTAATCTGTCTGCACCAGCGTTGTACCAGGAGGAAACATAAGACCATGAACAGCAGTTTAAAGCTCTTTTTTTCAGACCTGAAACCCCTTATGAAAATACAAAACACAACACAAACAAAACAATGGAAAATCAAATTGACAATCATTATGTCGATAATTCCCAATCGGTTCACAAAGAAAGTAGAGTGAAAGGACACTTTTCATTTAAGCGATCATGTTTACATACCAGACAAAGGATCAATAACGGACAGTACAAGAACCAGCGTTGTTATCAATCTGTTGGCTCTTCAATGTGACAAAATTGTATCTTATACTGGGTACAATAGAGAAACACTGACTACATTTTCCTCGTTTTGCTCTATGCAATAGTCACACGTTTATCTGTGTGTAGTGTACGGCACCTACCGATTGTCACTGTCTTCCTATGGTCCCAGTGATGAATAGCTGCTTGGATTGCCACACTGAAGCCTTACACCAATCTGAGTACTGCACATGCACCAACTAAGGGTATTTATCAGGTTGTGGTTAGATGCACTGACAGTACCATCATACATCATTACACGTGTCACTTTATAAATTGTCATCATTCAAGTTTAGCAGCTTAGGGCATAGTGACCTTTTCAGGAAGTAGTGGAAAACAATAGATAAAGAAGAAAACCAAAGGTCAATAAATGCAAATAGAGAACATTACTATTAGAGATGCTCACTGACCCCCGTGTTTTGGTTTTGGTTTTGCCAAACCGCGCTTGTGTGTTTTGGTTTTGTTTTGTTTTGGCAATTTTGTTTAAAAATCAATGTTTTTGGGCACAAAATAACCAAATTTAGTGCTCCACCTGTTTCTTGGATAAGTAATGTAATTGTAAAGCTAATAAATTATCCAAAAAACAGTTTAATTCCTGGTAGGTAGGCCTTCATTAATTCTACACACAAACCAGATTGTCTTCCTCTCCATCTATGCATATTGGCAATGCAGCCATCGTCTTTGGGTGTATATTACACCCTACACTTATAGTTAAATATCTAAAGAAATGGACAAAGGCAGTTTGGTTTCTGTCTCTCTAGGCCCCCCTCCACTTGTAGAAAATACTAGGAAATTCAGCTGTTATAGACTGTACAATATAAATTGAAATGGACAAAGGCAGTTTGGTTTCTGTCTCTATAGGCCCCCCTCCACTTGTAGAAAATACTAAAAAATTCAGCCGTTATAGACTGTACAATATAAATTGAAATGTACAAAGGCAGTTTGGTATCTGTCTGCATCAGACCCCCTCTCCACTAGGAGTAAAATAGAAAACTATTCAGCCGTTATAGACTCTAGAATATAAATAGAAATTGAGAAAGGCAATTTGGTATCTGTCTGCATCATCCTCATCAACATCATCATTAGCGCCCTCGTCGCCTACACAAATCTCTCCCTCATCCTCTTCTGATTCCAAAGTGGCATCCTCAATTTGTGTATCACTGGCTACACTCGGGCTGTTCAGGCACACATCAGCAGAACTGCTGAAAGGGTCCTTCTTTATGGGTACACTGTCACTAACAGAATGCTCACGATTACACATACCACTGGTGGATGGACTTTCCACAGGGATTGGTGTCATTTCTGGTTCAGAGCATACATTATCCTCTAATGCCTTACTGTTTTCTTGCAGCTCGGCATTCCCGCGTAACAGTAGTTGTGCACCACTTTTAGACTCCAAATTACTTGGTCTTGCTTGGTCACGAGTGACCGTACAAGAAGAAGGCTCAGTAACATTTTTAAATCTGCCACTTATAGAGAAAGGCGAAGGCCTCATTCTTTTTTTGCCACTGCGTGTGTAGAATGGCATGTTGGCAATTTTTTTTTTTATCGGCAGTTAACTTTTCCTCAGTTACACTTCTTTTTCGCTTCAACACAGTAAAAAATGTTTGGGTGTGTGTTTTTTTCCCCCTGATTTAAAAAGACTATGTACTTTTCTATAGGCTTTACCAGATGACGTACTGGGAACACTACCATCAGGACTGGTGCCAGCAGCTGCTTGCTGATTCTGCTCATATGTGGACTGCTTTGAATCAATTTTAATGAGCCCAAACCACTTGTAGTGCAAAATATTCAATTGATATTGCTGCTAAATATGACTTTTGACAGCCAGAAAAATTAGTGTTTCACACGGTGGAATTTGGGACACCCCAAAGCACTTGTAGTGCAAAATATTGTTTAAATACTGCTGCTAAATATGACTTTTGACAGCCAGAAAAATTAGTGTTTCACACTGGGGAATATGGGACACCCCAAGGCACTTGTAGTGCAAAATATTGTATAGATACCGCTGATAAATATCACTTTTGACAGCCAGAAAAATTAGTGTTTCACACTGGGGAATATGGGACACCCCAAAGCACTTGTAGTGGAAAATATTGTATAAATACTGCTGCTAAATATGACTTTTGACAGCCAGAAAAATTAGTGTTTCACACTGGGGAATATCGGACACCCCAAAGCACTTGTAGTGCAAAATATTGTATAGATAGTGCTGATAAATATGACTTTTGACAGCCAGAAAAAATATTGTTTCACACTGGGGAATATGGGACACCCCAAAGCACTTGTAGTGCAAAAAATTTAAATAAAAGCCTCCTCTATCCTCCTCTCTTCCTGCTCTAACAATTGCTAATAGAATTGGTAATAATAATAGAATTGAATAGAGTAGAATTGAAATAATAATAGAAAGAATAAGGTGTACAATTATTGCTCTGTCACTGCTCTAATACAGCCTGTGACCTAACCCTGCTCTCTCCCTCTGTCAAATGGCGATGGATTACTGTGTAGGAGGTTATTTATGCTTTTCAAATCTCGCGAGAACCGAGCTCTGAAATATGAATACGTCACGATGACGTTTTGCCTCGATTTCGATTCCGAATGGGCGGGAGAGTACCGAGCCTGCTCGGCTCGGTAATTGGATTGGCGAAGTTCGGGTGGGTTCGGTTCTCGGGGAACCGAGCCCGCCCATCTCTAATTACTATACACACAGACTACTAAAAGAAAACAAATTGGTGCAGGTATCCTTTGACCAAAGAGCCAAGACGCTTGGTTATTTCTCACATTTGGGTTTAGAATCATCCCACTTCAGTAATGTGTTAGAAGGAAAACAAAACGTTTGGTGCATCCTTAAAAAAAATTCAAGACGACACAGGAAGCCACACGGCACTTCACATGCAATGAGAAACGATGGACAATGGAAATGGAGTACATGGATGTTTAATTATTCACAGTTTTTGAAAGTTATTGCACTTGCTGTAGTAACATTCTAAACTATAACAGCTTCACCATATAAACAATGATAAATATATACACATTTTACAATGACATTTTTCCAAAAACAAAAGACAAAAATACATGATAACATGGTTACTTTCCACGTATGTTTATATCTTATCTCTTCAATGATGGGCAGCATGGACCCGTTAAGTGACGCAAGTACTTGCAGACATAATAGGGCCAGTACATTAAAAATAAATACATTTTATGTTAAGAGGAACAGTATGAGCAAAGTTTGATGGTTTAACACAGACCTTAATCATTGTGAAGTGCATTTATTTTAGAGATGCTCAGGCTCGGTTTCTCTGAAACACACCTGAGTTGGCTCGGTATTTTCACACTTTTTCAGATTCCAAAATGAGGCAAAACGTCATTGTGACGTCGTCGGATCTCGGATCTTGTGAGTTTTGGGATCTATAAAGACCGCCCTCCACGGCGATCTGCCGCCATTTAAGAGAGGGATACAGAAGGGGCAGGATAGAGTGTAGAGCAGTTGGGCAGGCAAACTTACAGAAGTGAAAGAGGTTGGTGGTAGCAGTGTTCAACAAAGCTCCATTGCTAATTGTCGTTGCTGAAATACAAATATACAAGTACTTGCAGGCTTTTTTTTCTGAATTTGCACCAAAAAGTGTAGGGTGTTATATAAACCCAATGAGAAGAGCTCCATTGCTGAATTTGTCATTGACATCAGGGCTGTAAGGCAGAAGTGCAACTGATGCAAACCACCATGGTACTCGACTGTGGTCAGCGTTCTGTTTGGGTAAAGCTGAGTACATCACATAACCTGTAAGCCGTAGATTTCCAGGTTTCCTGGCAATGTTGCATTTAACTTCAAGGAGCCTGTCCCCTCCAAATCCACTCTCCCTCCCCCCCTCTTAGGCCATTCCTAGTAATAAATGGCAGCATGCACGTAATAATGTGCATATGAACTGTGGGCCATGACGCTTTTGGAAAGTTCAAACATTAACATTCTCAGCCATGAAAAAAGGAACTTGCCATAATAAAGTTGAAGTAGAGTGGTAGATACATGTTAAATATTTGACATTGTGGTTGAGCGTGTAGGACAAAGTTAAGACAAAAAAGAATAGTTTGGGGCAAGTTCCTGAGGTATTTCTTAGATTAATGTCCATAATCTGCACACAGATGTTATGGGTATTTGAACTCATGACGGCAGTTTTGTGAGTCCAAAGTGCTAATCACTGAGCTACCTGTGAGATTCCTATTTTATATCTATTTTGTATGTATTTTGTATTAATGAATGAATACTATTAACTAGCACTTTCCTCTGTAGCACGCATGCTGTATTGTTGCTCTTCTCCCAGTTTTTTCAAATTGCAGTTTGTGATAGTAGTTAGCTACTCCGCCTTCCAAAAAGGCAGTCATGCGTTCAAATCCAGACTCACACCCTTTATCAGTGTGGAGATTGTATGCACTCTACTATGTGTGTGTATCGCTTATGGAAGAGTACGCTATGGCTTTTAATAACGATCCAGATGGAATTATAAAACTACATACATTTTTAGCGAATCTTTAGGCATTTGTTTATAATCGAGCGATGTACATACATTTTCCATACTTTACGGCAGGCGTGGGCTGACGGACGTCAGCCCGGGGGGCACACGCCGCCTGCGCGGCCGCATCACATTTATATTACTTCCGGGGGGGGGCGGCCGGCCCTAACAGCCGTGATTGTGAGCGGACCGGGGGGCCGATGCCCCCCTGCCCCCTGGCCCAGCCCGCCCCTGCTATACGGCCACTTTAACTCCAAATCACACAAAGCCCTTATGCAATCTGTCTTTTAGGGAAAGTGTTGATTAAGCTAATTAAAAGCAATCCAAAATCATTGTTCAAAGTGTACCAAGTATGTTAAGCTTGATACGGAATAATTAGGTTACAGCTGTATTGCAAAAATACTCACAGGATTGTGTTTTGATATATGTAAACAAACTGGTCGGACCTGCCACATTGGCCGTGACGTATACATTGCTTAGCTTAACGTAGCTGAAGTGAACGTAGAGGAGCCAGTGAACTGAGTAAATTGCTTGGGATCCGTTGCTTATTGTTCTACGCTGCCTAAAGGACCGCAGGTGCGTGTGTCTTTCGACTTTAAGCTGCTTATTTGTATAGCGTATCTGTCTGCTTCACTATGCAACTTACAATGCGGAAAGATAAGGATCCGTAGCTAGATGAATCAGGCCCCTGGTCTTTTTCTGTTCTGAATCTGGATAAGGAGGAATTAACCTATTGTGTATGTAGTCATGGAGGAGGAAAAGGAGACTCCAATTATCCTGCATGAGGAATCAGGTTGGCAAAAACAACGTAAAATATAAATGTATTTATTTATTTATTTTTTTACAGTCATGCAGTCAATGGAGCTTTTGAAAAATTATTTCTACAGTAAAAAACAAACAAAAACCACAGTAGAAGAGACCAGTGAATGATAACTCTACAAATGTTTTGTCAGAATAGATCTTAATCCAGATTTCCTTATAAATGTAAAGTTGCTTTACTCAGAGTGCCTTTAACCAGTGAAGCCCCCTTGTGTTGTGTCCACACCATTGTCAGTAAGTAGCTGTCCCTTTGCTGAAAGAGCAGCGGGGAACAAACAAGTTGAAGATAGAGGAACAAATTTGACTGGAACAAAATTAGTAAGCAAAGTAAAAAATAAGGTTAAAGGACCTTAACCTTCAAATTTCCATTTGCAGATGAGCCCAAAGAAAAAGGGACAATACATTATTTGGCGTTAAATGGACTCTGCAGCTGCTAAGTACATTACTACAAATGAAGCCCCTCACACATCATGAGGGGGTGTCCCAATGAGACTTCCACAATACCATCTACAATGATGTCACCCTGCTCCCTCCATGTGTATTGTTACAGAGCAGGTCACTGCCTGTTCAGTTGACAGAGCATGGTGGGCGTATTTAGCCCCATACAAACCCTTCAGTTATTCCTGTATTACTCAGTCAGTAATACACAGCCTTTAATATCAGTAGATGTGAAATGCTAGTTTTATTTCCCCTATACAGATTGTGGATACATAAAACAAAATCAATATTTTGAGAAAACAAGAGAAGAATTTCAAAAGCATGTGCTACAAGGTTTAATAAGTATTATAAAAGTAGGCAAGGTCCACAAGAAGATTTATTTTCTTTCCCTCAGGATCATTGGAGCTTGTAGGAGAAAGTGATAGTTAGGACATACTTGACAACTCTCCCGGAATGTCCCGGGGAGAGCTGGCAATTCTCCCGCACAAGCCCACTTCAATAAAATTAGAGCCGGAATGTACGGGTGGAGGGGGCGGGGCTTCACGATTCACGTCATTTTGGTCACGCCCCAGTGATGTAATGCTTGTTTGGGGTCTTTTACACTGTAAAAAGACCCAAAACAGGCATTAAATGGATTGGTGACCACAGCGAGGAGATCGTCCACAAAAGTGCTAATTTATAATCCACCTTTCCTACTCGCACTCCTGAAATATAAGGGTTGGCTCTAATGGACCTGGCCAGGGCTTCCATACAGAGCACAAAAATAAGCTGGGAGAGTGGACATTCCTGTCTGTGCCATTACCAATCAAAACTGCCTCCGAGAGTGTCGCATTAATTTTTATACGAGCTATAGGGTGCGGTAGAGAGCCAAATTGTGATGGAGACCCAACGGACCTAGGACTATATGGGATAGCATACAACGCAGAAATGACCAGTCAATACGGTCAAAGGCTTTTTCGGTATCGGTGGATAACAGCAAGGATGGGGTATTAGAACACAGCGTTTGGTATTAGAACACAGTGTTGAGTGGACCAGATCGATAACCCTAGTTGTATTATCCCTTGCCTCACGGCCTGAGATAAATCCCACTTGGTTGGATTGTATTACTCCCGGAAGCATGAATTTCAGTCAATTGGCAATGAGTTTTGCAGACAAATGTAATGTCCGCATTAAGCAAGAATATCGGCCGGTAAATCGGCACTGAGATAGGTCCTTGCTTTCTTTAGGTGTCACTGTGGTATGCTCTTCTATGGATTGCTTGGAGAAGGGGGTGTCCTCTGAAACAACATTGAAGGCTGGCACCAGCAGGGGTATGAGCTTATGTTTAAATGCTTTATAATAAGAAATTGAAACACTGTCAATGCCAGGGCTTTTACCAGAAGGGGTAGATTTGATCGCATCCGCTAATTCACCATGGGTGAAGGGTTGTTTCAACAGGGTTATGTCTACATCTGAGACAGTGGAAAATCCGAACTCCTGCAAGTAGGTGAATATCAGGGGGCTCCTATCAGTTAAGTCTGCCCAGGGGGCCTTACCCGAGATATTGTAGAGTTGGGAATAATAGGAGTGGAATGCTGCCGCTATGTCAGAGGTGAGCTGGCATTCTTTGCCTTTGTCATTTGGTAACAATAGCTGTGAATGTTTTGGCTCATTGCGACCTTAAGGCCTTCGCGAACATGGAACCGGGTTTGTTACCCCACTGAAAGTACCGGTTGCAACATTTTCGAAAATCCAATTTTATTCTGTTGTATAGAAGTTTATTCAAAGCCATCTTAGATTCAGTCAACTCCACAAGTGCCTCGGGGGACAGAGAGGCTTTGTGTTTGGATTCTAGGTTAATTATTTTTTGGATAAGCTGATTTTTAAGGGCTTCCCTTTGTTTTTTCATGCAAGAGCCCAGTTGGATTAGTTTGCCACGGAGGACACAATTATGGGCCTCCCAATCTTGCAAAATAGTCCTGCCACTCCGTGAGCTGGACATTTTGAATGGCCCTCTAGGTTCACGGAATCACACATGTAAGGAGGCAAGAAAGAGATAATGATCCTTTCATTCACACAAGTGTTCACACAGAGTAAATGCAAAAACAGTGCTCCACAAAGGAGAAATACTCCTCCCACCAAATATACAAGAATGTTAGCTAATAACCAGTGGCAATAAATTACACAAACAGCACATAGGAGAGCAAGTCAGGCCATAAATGAGTCCCAAAGTTATTCCACAGGATGGCCAGTGGGCCGGTCTCAAGTAGTTGTCCTCCAATCTTGCTGATCTCGGCCACTCGGGCAACTCTCCACTAGCTTAATGGGACCCAGAGTACCAGTCTCCCTACACCAAGTAGGCTGACCAGTTTCCTCTGAATCACAAGTAACTCCCGATGGAGTATGGGTCCAACAAACTTTCTCACTGGGATAGAAATGTCCAACCAGTATTTGTCCCCTGGTAGAGGTCGATAACCTTCTCCCTGTCAGAGTTCCTTCATCTTGAAAAATCCTGGCTCACATACACCTCCCTTCTCCCGGGTCCCGTGTTTTTACTCCTCTGTCCCTTTGGCCCACCCCCCTCTTCAACAGTCCACAGTCATTGGTAATAACAGCATTGGGGTGGTGAGCGGGGTGTGGTATGGAGTGTGTTTTTAACAAAGGCCCCCCTGTGGTTTCCCTGACAGCAAGTCTGAGGGGTTAGGTGCCTCATGTCACATCCACAAACATCTTAAAATCCGCCCCTTGTATTTAGATGAGGGTCAGATCTTCCCTGTTTAACCTCCTGCACTACTTTGTGATGTCACAGTGGCTTTAGCTGATCCAAGCTTCCTGTGACAACCTCCTCCTCCTCCCTCCTGGGACACATGTACTACCAGATCTGTCCACTTGGTGAAATTTAATAACAGTACCACTGAACCGATATCCTCGGTCGGGCTCACTCATGACAGACCGGGTTGATCCGATTTTACCCCAATGGGACTCGGCCTCTTCCTACCTCCTTTTGCGTGTAATAATGGAGGCGACAGATAATGTCTCTCGGGCGATCGGACTGAGCTCCCAGTGGTTTTATGAACTTTGTCAAAGTGGATTAACTCAGATGGGCCATGGGCCAAAATTTCATTAAAGAGTTTGGAAAAAATGGGACCAGTTCATGGAGCGAGATGTCTTTGGGACTGCCGCAACCTCTATTACCTATGTCATCTACCCTGGTGTGGAACATTTGGAATTCCTGCGCCTGTCACTCCAGTTCTTCCTGGCAGTCCTCCGATTCCTCCCTGTGGGCTTCTAGTATGGACAATCTGGAGGCCAGATGAGTCTGATGGAGTCTAGTCTCCAGTACTTGAAAGTAATTTTTTGTTGGGAGCTCCTCCTTTGTTTGAGTTCATAAGCTGCAGAATAGCACCAAGGTTCTGGCCATTTTGAGATCAAAAGTCGCCATGTCGGCAGAGGAGGATATATCAGATGCTGGGGGGATAATATTCACATTGTATTTTTTAATTGCTGTTATCTTGATGTTATTACACTATATTACTTATTTTATGTTTATATGATCTGTTTTGGATGTTCACTATCAACATAGAAACTTAGAAGTATACATTAAATTTAAGTATAAAGTTTATTCAATTTATGTGTGTCAATCACATTCTTATGTGGGGAATATTTGGAGCGCGTGAATCACCTCATTATTTGTTTTTCATAGTCACAAAGGTAGTTAAGGGTTTTTATTTTTATAGAAGCTGCTGATTATTAAGCAGAGGATTTTTGTGTTGTGGAAATATGATTCATGTTTTATAGATTGCATGTGGTATCTGCCTTCATGTCTTTTGTGCAAAGTGTGCCTCGAGATGCACAAAGGGTGGAAGGAGACAGGAGACTCGCTGAAGGTAAATTAGGTCGACATACAGATATGCATCTCTCTGTAGAACATTGGAGTAAAATTTTTTGCCACAAGACTCGACACAAGTGAAACCCTTTAGAAAATGTAACATTTTCATGTTTTATTTTTTTATATAGTCAGAAAAACATGTACTGGATATTGTTATAATTGGCAAAGTGTTATAGAAGTGTTATAGAATATGACCCCTTTGCCCTCCTCACTTAGTCAAGTAGCTGAACTTGTGGGATTGAAAATGGCATGTGAATTGGGTAAATCGATTGATATACAATGGTTTTCAGTATTTTCCCAGGATAGGGGGCGACGTTGAGGTGACTGATGAACTTTTATGACAATGGCAATACATAAGTAGAACACTCACATTACATGAAGGACTTGTGACAGTGACACAGTTACCAACTGAAGTAGCTGTTATTTAAGTTAACACTTACACACATGACTGTACATGACTTTAACAAAAGGGCGGACATAGCTGTCAAATGGGCAGCAGGGTTTTACATGACAACCGACAAATCAATGTTTTGTTTTGTTTTTCTTTGTATTGTATTAAATTGTACACACTCATAAATGAGTTAATATATGAGATTTGTGTTACCTGAAGAAAAAGCAGTCTGGAAGTGAAGGGATGGGGTCAGGAGTCTTCTGGATTCTGGAGAGCTGTACAAGGTAGGCCTGTGGCGCCCAGAGTGCATCTTCCAGGCCTAGCTGAAGCAGCACCTGGTCAGACTCAGCTGGGAAAAGAAGGTATGTGCAAGCTGGTACGAGCATACTGGTGTGCACTGTAAAAATTATGTAGCAATGTAAGTAACGAATATGGAGTACTTGCCTTACTCTAGATTAGCGCTGGCCAGCCGGTGGTGCGGAGTCTAACGAACCCCCTGGTGTTCACCAAGAACCGCCGCAAGGCGGGAAGGGCTTTGCTGCGGAGGATCGCAGGTCGCGGTCCACTGGTCTGCCTCTAGAGGTAAGGATGTAGGAGGTAGCCCACGATAACACTGGAACTGGAAGGTAGTATCAGGATAGCCGACGTCTGGTACACTTGGATTGGAGAGGAATACGTAGTCAGCAAGCCGGGGTCTGGTACACTTGGAGTGGAGACAATACGTAGTCAACAAGCCGGGGTCTGGTACACTTGGAATGGAGATAATACGTAGTCAGCAAGCCTGGGTCTGGTACACTTGGAATGGAGATAATACGTAGTCAGCAAGCCTGGGTCTGGTACACGAGGAGTGGAGATAATACGTAGTCAGCAAGCCTGGGTCTGGTAAATGAGGAGTTAATGTTGAAAAGCCTGTAAGGAGCTAGTACACGGGAGACACACGAGAAGCACCTAGTCAGGGTACATAGGAAGTTGCTCTGACGCTGTCCAGGCGTCAGAGCAGGACTTTAGTAGTTTGCAGATTTGAATTCCCCGCCCCGACTGTCATGTGACAGCGCCACCCCGACCCGGAAGGAAGAGAGGATCGCGGCGCTGGAGCGAGGACAGGTGAGTTGTAACATGCACCAGACTGTTCTTCTCAAGCTGGTAGGAAGGCAATGTCCTGTCTTACTTGATTGAGAGAAAATGTCAGGAAGTCAATACCAATAGAACCATCCCATACCCATCCTACAGATGGACTTTCTCCAGGTAAAACAAATCCACTTCATCCAAGTGCAACCTTGCAGGATTCTCAAGTATGTACTGGTGTACCGATGAAATATATCTGGGTAAAGGTTTATTGAAATGTTTCTAAAATATTGCTGTGTCATACTCAGGGTTGTTGTTAGTAGATGTGGTATCCCTAGAGTTATAGAAAGTGATATGGGGTATTCTTTTTATTGGTAATAACTTTATAATGTATGAACAGTGATAGTAAGTTACATACTTTTGATCGTCCACAAACCAGTGGGAATATAGAGTAAAACGGTACTAGTTAGAACAAATTGAATAGAATGATGGTTGAAACTAGATTGGAGTGGCTGAGAGCTTTGACCACTAGTCCTCCCCACTATCAAAATCACTCCTAAACTCCCTCTTAACCTGTCATCTTTTGAAATACTTTTGACTTTTCTTGTGATGAGTTTGTAATGGAGACTGTTCTAGACCTTGAGAGGAAACGCAAATAGTGAGACAGCAACAAAGAACGTTCGAAACATTGTCTCCTAAGGTGTTACACTAACTGTTTTGATGTTGAACTGGGAGAGTATGTTGTGGAACTGTAATTTCCTACGCTCAGGTTGTTTGACAGATAGGTACCAAGTGTTGACGACCAGCATCATGTCCTTAGGGGTAGCAGAGAGACACTGGTACCCATTCCATCCACTGCAGAGGAGGCAACCCCATGGAGACGGTTCCAATTACACTCGTGAATCTGTTCTGGGAGACCCCGATTGCAGTTAACAGCACCTGGGCCAAGGACTTGGCAAAGACTGTTGACCAGCATGAAGTAGCAGTTTTTCCTGTTTATCCCTGTCCAGTGTTTCTCTCATCTCATTCTCTTTTCAGGACATGCAATTCTTTAAATTGGGAACAGGTGACAGAGGCTGGTTCAGGTAGTGATATTGAGGAGTTGGGAATGAAAGAGAAGTTGTTAGCACAATCGGTCCAGCCAATTACTCTATTCAATTCAAGGGTAAAGGAAAATTTGCTAACCTTGGAGCTTGAAGACAGTTTTATTGTCTGAGGTATAAACTGCAGATTGAAGAGTCCTAACCTCTGTTACCATGCTCCTATGACCCGTTTAACCAATCAACATACCTTATTAAATAAAGACACAGACAACTGTTAAATTTATTTTTCCAGCCGGGTAAGAAGAACTGAACCTGCTTGTGCCCGGCGTATACCTCTCCAGGGAGTCAACACCCACTCCCCTCCCATTGGCTGGATACTGGAGAGGAGTTAACCTTTAGGTTGCAGGTACCATTTGTTGTCCCTATCACCTGAGTTTAGGGACGTTTCGCTTAGGGCTGCACTTGTCATTGTGTCTGTAATTACGTTGACCCCATAGTTGAAGAGAGGTACATCCAGTGATGCCAGTCCAGTAATATTCGGACTTGAGCAGGCATCCTTGAGAATGATTATCTTTCTTGGGTGGGTAAGAGTTTAAACCAAACTAAGTGCTAGGTGTGCTCTCACGTACCTTCGAGATTATATCAAGTAGCACTAGTTCTCTTTCCACTAAATATTTCTGAGGTTCCCGAATTATGGGGTGGGAGGTCCCTAGGGGAAAGGTAATACAGCTAGGTCCCTTAGTTTGGAGTCTCCCAATATTCGGCAGGCCGATCACTGTTTCACGTACAAAGAAACTTGAGTATTGGGAGACTGGGAAGAACAAACAGACAATAGCCTGCCCCACAACTGTTGAAGAAAAGAACTGTTGATATTATTAGAGTGTATATGCTAACTCAGGTTGAAGGAGATTGTAAATTACATTGTTGATAGACATAGGATGATATTTGTCAACATGCATTATTTAAATTTTGTCTCAGCTAAAAGACATGCTTTGGACAGATGAACATGTTAGACATGAAGGACTGTAGTAGAATCTATAATATAAAAGCCTAGTGGCGTGTGGTAGTCTGTGTGTAAAAAAAAAAAAAAAACCAAGCTGCAGCGCCACCTGCTGGGCGGAGTTATACACTGACCTACTAAATTCTTAGGTAATTTTACCTCATGAACACACATGTGTAGCGGCGTGTGTTAGTGTGTGTGTGTGTGTGTGTGTAAAAAACTATTTTCTCAGAAAGGGCTCATCCAATTGACCTGAAATTTGGTATACTGACATTATTTGACAAAAAAATTAGAATAGTGAAGTCAGTTAGCTTCCATCATCCCCCCTTCCACCCGTGGGAGGGGTAGTAAAGGCTAAATTTACGAATTGAGGGGTCAAACTCATTTTCGTGAGGTAATTTTACCTCATGAACACACATTAAAAAGGGCGCTTGCATCGGGAAGTAACAATCTTCCCCTGAGGAGGCCTGGGCTAGGCCCAAATGCATGACAAGTACCTTTTTAAGACCTTAAGTAGCTTGATTTGACTAGAATGTATGAGTATCATGCACGGGTTAACTTGTGTTCTATATTGTTGATACATGTTCTATCGCACCCTGCACCCTTCCAGATAATGTGTTACATGTGTGGGTGAAGGGCATACAAAAGGTTATCTCCGAGCTCCAGAGGTATATGTTCCATAGTAAAAGAAAATTGTTTCTAGGATTGTGACTCTCTTTTCCGGTAACCTGACTGATATCTACAGACAGTGTGGTCATATGCAAGGGGGGACATACATTACAGAACAATGAGACGTACTACTGAGATCCTGCAATAAAATCTTTAAGGTGATAGTTTTGTGCATTATCAAGGGGTGGTGCTGACAAAGTCAAATAATTGGATGAAAGAAAGCAGATTGATTAATATTGTTTTACCGTGCGATTGCATCAGTACGCCACGTGTCATAGCGCGATCGTACGATAAATAACACACGCATACACTTACACATTCACATGTACATAGTTAATTTTATAATAGTTCCAACCCACAGGTTTTTATGAACAGATGTTATTGAGTTTATAGTTAAATAGTATAAGGTTATATGTACTTCAGTGAGATCTAAGGTTCAGGTTTCAGGAAACATATCATGTTTGGTGTCATTCTAATCCCCTATTTATCCTCTGTGATCTGATTCCATCAGCTATAAGATCGCACTTTGTGTATGCTAGTTATGGAATATAGGGAATTAGTGATCAGAATGGTATTGTCTGTGTAATGTAAATAGACCACTTTGAACTAGTTCTTGGGGGGAAGATTAGTATGCATCTTCTGGAGAGCTGACCCTTGCATGATATCGTTTGAACTGGCCAATGACCTGCATTACACTGAACTGTCCTGGAGCCTTAACCTATGGAAACATACCAAGTCATCTATATTGTATTTACTGTGATGCCAAATGTATATATATTGCTCTCTGCAATCAGCTTGCAGTCACTTTGACCACAGACTTCAGGACTGAATGACTGTATAGCTGGATCCAGCAGTGTGCAGTGTATGTATCGGCTGTACTTATTTATTGAACTGTTGTTTTTTTTTCCTTTTGCTAATAAATTGCTTTGTGCTTTGAAACCACACAAATTGCATAGACAATGGTTATTGGTAAACGATAAAATAATTTTAATAACATAATGATAAAATTGCATAGAAATTGATGAAAAGAGAATGAATTAACATTTACGTGGAGAAATATGTTTGTATATGTTTAGCAAGGAAAAAAAGTTCAAAAGCCAAAACTAAGCTTTCAAGGCAATAAACTGTTCAGAAATGTTAATAATACAGTTTCAGGATAATAAAGGAGAAAATTAATTGCTGGTGGGTCAAGTGGTTTAGTCAACGATCTGTAATATATGGAGTGATACTAATGACTCGGAGAAGTAAGATTAGACACAAGGGGGTAAATTTAAATTTAGGGCTTATTTATTAAGGTGTGGGAATGCAAAAGTGGAGATGTTGCCTACAGCAACCAATCAGATTCTAGCTGTCATTGTACTAAATATTTATAGAATCTGATTGGTTACTATAGGCAACATCTACACTTTTTCAAACCCGCAGCTTGATAAATTTACCCCGAGATCCTGACTCTCATATTGGATTCTCTGCTCACTGTCTGACATGTGCTTGGAAAACGTGATGATTCTGACGACACAAGTGGTGGGCGAGAGTATCCTCACTTATGCTATATGTGTTGTAGCATGAGCTTTTCCTACAAATATATTAAGTAAAGTTTACAGAAGGTACAGTACAAGCCAATACATTTTAGTTATCAGGAGATGGAAAAATCCTTTAAGCCCTTCAAAAGTCCTATTGATACAGATCCACAAGTGTGATTATACCAAAATTATTTTGTGCTCCTACAGAGGGGCAAACCATGCTTTCAACAGCCACAATATTATATCTAACTATCTATCTATATATGCTAATATGAAGTCTAGTATTACATATACTGTATTGTCATGGGAAAAGAGAGCCACTTATCATGTTGTATGATCAGAGAGTACTTTATTTTGATTTCAAGCACAAATTAATTTGTCATGAATCAATCTGTCACGTGCTCCCACGCAGTTTAGATGACTTCAGCCAGATACAATAGTACCAGTGGCGGATCCAGGGGGGGGCGATCGGGGCGATCGCCCACCCTAGCAGGGGCTTGCTGACGGCGGCTGCACACTGTGCATGTCCGTTCAGCAGTGACAGTGTGCTGCCCGGCTGCTCTGATTGTGTTTTAAACACAATCAGAGCAGCGGGGCAGCACACTGTCACTGCCGAGCGGACCTGCACATACTGTGCAGCCGCCGGCAGCCTTAGAAATTGGAAAGGGGACGGGGCCTAAATCGCCCCTCCCTAAAATCGCCCGGGGTATAGCAATTGTCTGGATCCGCCCCTGAATAGTACACTTTATCTATCATTATCTTAGAGACATTTTGTACTTTTATCATATAGACGTAGAACTCACTTTGGTTAATTCCACCATCAAAATGAAGTTAACCCTTTTATGTAATTATCTCTTACCATATTAAACACCTACTATATTAAATTGACCATGGTAGACTCTGAGTTATAGTAGCACCAGTTACCGATATATATATTTCATCATAGATATTATACGGTATTATGTTAGATAATAGACAAAACAATGTTATTCTCTGAATTGCCTTACAAAAAGAAAGTTGTATACCGCCATCTAGAGGCCAGATACAGCATTACAACAATGAACACATTTCTAGATAATGTAAAAAGATTCTGGGTTAGAATTTCTCTTGCGTTAGTTCTTCTCACATGAGTGGAATCTCCACCGCCTGTCCCTAGAACACAAGACACAGTTTAAGTGTTAAACAATAAAACAGACTGAGATTAAACAGCTTTCCATATTCCAATAGTTATTTCAAATGCAAACACAACATATAGTGAGATGTAAAACAAGATTAAGTCTATTATTAAGACCTAAGATGCCTGTGTCGGTGAAGAGGGAAAAGGCTTGGTGGAGGACAGGGGTCTTTGGCAAGACTCCGAAAGCAGCCGCGGCTTGGTAAATTGCAGCGATAGGAAGCCCATCACTTTCCCACTTTGAAGGGTGCTGGAACCAGTATAATGGTGGAGGGGGGGGGGGCTGGGGGTATGGGGAGGATAGCCCGTTCTTAAGGAGTGTGTGTGTGTGAGGGGGGAGGGGGGGCGCCAGGCAACATTCCGGTTAGGATTTCCCATTCGCCCAAACTTTCAGTGATTTGTGCATATGTAGATTAATTACAAAAAATAATTCAAAAAAGGAAATGTGTTTGTTTACATGAAGATTACTTCATATATTATTTGCATGGATTGCGTTTTCCTGGATTTTGCACGCTTTATATTCTTTCTGTTATATTTTGGTTTGTCACAGACAGCGGGCATGAGAGCAAGGCATAGCAATTAGGGGGAATCCGCGAAGGGGCGTGCAGGATCACTGTGGTGAGACACAAGTGACAGGTTGTATATGTCAAGGAGCTGGGCCCTCGGGAGAGGGGAGTGTTGCCTCCATGATAGGTTGAACCTGCCCGGTGGTCGGTTTTGGTAAGTTGAAATTGGCCTTGGACACCGCTTCCTTTTCTATTGCAGTTTAATTGGTAAATAAAACTGTGACCACTTTTGTCCAATACCCGTCTTCAAGTAATTTCTTAAGTTAGCGTCTGGCTACGGGGTGCCAGCTGTTCCGTCTGTGCCCCTTATATCACACAGCTGGGACGTGAATGAGTAGTGAATAGTGAGACCTTGTTGTTGGTCTAAAGGGTATATTTACTAAACTGTAGGATTGAAAAAGTGGAGATGTTGCCTATGGCAACCAATCAGATTCTAGCAGTCATTTTGTAGAATGTACTAAATAAATAACAACTAGAAATATGACTAATCTAAACCTCCCAGGTCAAGTTTATCTGACAGTGGGGTAGAGAGGTGTTTATTTGTTCAGTGATGGTCCAGGCGTGATATTGGATATTTCACAATGCAATCTAACATTATCTGGAGGATTCTATGTATGTGTGAGACAGAGATAACCTATAGAAATAAACTAATGTGTTATATTTATTTCAACAGAATGCTTCTGCCGCCATCTGAGCCACAAAGAAAGGCCTACAGAGGATGCCAATGAGGAGGAGGTGGCCAATGAGTTGGAGGAGGTCCAAGATTCCCCCCCAGGATTAGGCCCAGGAGGGGGCAGACCTTTCCACACTCCCCCATCAATCCCTCTCCCCGAGGAACACTCCAGGGCTAAATTAATGGAGGGATCGCTGGAGGAGGAGGCAAGGCCATTCCAGGCCAGTGCAGAAGACTGTAAGTATCTTGATGTTATAATGTAGTATAATATTATTTTGTTTTGCAGTATAAAAGTGTAGTACTTAGAAGGCCTCCTAAAAAACTGGTGGCTGGTTTGTCATTATGGAGGGGGGACACCATGCTCAGAGATTCCCTGCTATAGTGCCACCAGCCCCGGCTGGCAAAGCCTAGTGCTGGTGATAGTAAAATTGGGGGGACCCCATGCTGAAACGTGAATTAGCTGGCAGGGGAAAGAAAGGGGCGGACCACGATGACGCATTTAGCCCCGCCTCCACCCTCTTCAACAACGGAGATGGCTGGATCCGGGATGTTTGCCTGCTTTCTTGGGAGTCTGGGAGAACTCCCGAATATTCAGGAGTTTCCCGGACATTCCGGGAGAGTAGGCAACTATGATCTTACGTCACATAATTGACTTTACTACTGTACTACAGTATTTTCAGATCGCTCTTTGATGAATAAAGGCGTACGTAGACCCGATTTACGTACGTTCTAAAACAACCGCACGTTGTGCTCAATATACGTCTCTTAGTAAATCAAAATCATAAATTTAAGTTAGAAGTCTGTAATGTTAAACATAGAGGGTATCATTCATGAATGTTAAAAAGTAAATTAGTCTATTCCTCACAGGTGTCGAATTTGGTTCTGCATTGCCTCCTGCTGGTGATACGTGATATTGCAGCAGCTGTAGTTTTATAAAACAGCAACTATATGCCACAAAATGTAAATCTTTCCTGAGGAATAAATAACAGCAGACCAAACACCAGTCTCAGAGGCAATAAGGCCTATGTAGAATATAAATATCTAATGTAAGGAAATATTTACATTTACTCTAACAAATGATGCAAAATGCTCTCTCTATGGGAGAAACTCCCACTATAAGCCTCCTGTAGAATACATACTCATAAGTGTTGTGATGGTAACTATGAGCCCCAGTCAGGTGATGATTAGTAGGTGCGTCCCATCTCAGGTAATGGTCAAAGTTATTGACGTAGCGACTCCACCTGCAGTTGCGCGTAAACAACGCTTCTCCTTTACAGCAATAAAACTTCCACCTAGAAAATAGCATATTGTGAATTCATGTTTTAAAATAACACTAGCAGCAAATTGTTATAATTAATCTTAATTATTAGTGCATTATCTAAAAATTTTTTTTTTTTAAAATAAATAAATAAATGAAAAGTAAACAAGTTTTCGTTTCAGGTATGGGCTGCAGTGCCTGTTTAATGCCAGCAGGTGGCACTGTTTCTATAGTGGTATTTGAAGAGACTTGGTTGACATTTTAGAGTTCCCTATAGATGTCAGTAGCAAAAGTATTGTTGAGCGGTTTGGATTCACAGATGTTCGACAAGATTCGGGATGTGAGTGGTTAACAGGGTCATGCCTCAGTTTCTTACGCCGAAATCGGATCTGTAAACAAGGCAAAACGTAATTTCCAGGAAAAACTCATATCTTGCGAGTTTTGAATCAAAATCTTTATATCAGATATATCCCTCCCTCGGGTTCTCATCTGCCATTTTAAAGAAGAGAATGTAGGGAGGAGGTTGTTTGCAAGGGTGTGCTCAGTAAATAAGTGTGTTTCTACTACACACTACAGAGTTAGACAGGGTGAAAGATGGATAGAGAAAACAATAGAACAGCTGCTATTATTTTGATGCAGTTTATTTCCATAGGGATCAGTCAACTAGCATAGTTTTTAGATCAATTGGGTTTCAGTCTGTTTAGACAGAGTACTAGCTACTGCCAGGGCCATCTTTTCCATTGGGCATGATGGGCAGCTGCCCGGGGGCCCCACGGGCAAGGGGGCCCCATAGGCACGGCTCTTAATGAGAATAAATAATCCTGCAAAAGAAAAAATCCTGCAAAAAAAACCTTCAAGGGTCACTGAGCTAGTACATCTATCTATCTCTATCTCTATATATCTATATCTATATCTGTATCTGTATATATATCTATATATCTATATCTAGGGGCCCCGCTGCACTGCTTTGCCCGGGGGCCCATAATGTTGTTAAGATGTCCCTGGCTACTGCTTGTTATTAATGCATATATACAGTACTATAGACAGGGCCGGAGTAACCCGAGGTCTAACTGGGCTACAGCCAACCCTTAGCCCAGGGGCCTCCTTTCCTTTAATCCGGCCCTGACTATAGACCTCATTCTGAACTATTCTTTAGTGGAGAAAACAGTGTACTTCTGCTGTATGACTTTTAGCAGCAGAACCCAAAAAACTATTTATTTCTTTTAAAATCTAAAGTGTTTTTTAGTGAAAATAATCTTGTGCGGGCGATGACATCTTTATTAAGTAGGCAAAAAACAGCGTTGCTTGAGTGTGACTGGGCATTCCCCAATAAACCAATATATTTCTTTCTTTAAAAATCTAAAGTGTTTTCTAGTGAAATCAATATTTGTGAGAGTCATTCAGTGGCATATTTATTAAGCGGTCCAAAAACAGGGTGTTTGCGTGTTTTACACCCCCCAAAAAAACTATATATTTCTTCTAAAATGCTTAACGGTTCATGTCATAACTATTACCACCTTATTCATGTCCTTAGCACTGTAATATATTAAGAATGGACACAACACAAATTTGTGGAAAATGAAAGGTTTATTTAACCCAATAAACACACACTGGGTAGAGAACACTGTAAGTAGATTGGCAAAGGCCCCAAGCCAATCTAGAAGTCCAATCACGGGTCACTAACTCTCTGGACATCAGTAACATGTACCACTTTTACCTGAACACACCTGAATTATTTATCTTTAAATAGGCACAGTTATCCCAGGCAACCCACAACAAGGGCGGTACCTGCACCGAAACCTAAGCCGACTCTTCAAAGGGAAACAGGTTCCACATGCCTCAATACAAGTAATGTTCACCCCACCAACCTTTTTGCGCCGACTGCACAGTATTCTCAAGCCACACCTGGTTCCTTGACGAATCTAGGACCATCGCCATACCTCAACCTGCAGTAACTAAACTCCCATAAATTTGCCTAATAAACAGACCCAGTCACTCATTGGCCAAATGAATCCCATCCGAACCAAAAAGGCGAGCACAGTGGGAATTAAGTCGATGATGCTTGATCCGTCAACTCTGAAAAGTTGTGGGGGAACCCAAACTTGGCCACCTGAATTAATTGCCCACCGCACCTTTTATCAACCACCCATAACGGGAAAAACCTCCATATTCACTGGGAAACTTCATCAGACCAGCAGAGGACCAAGTCAGGCCATATAGAATGTATCCATCCCATGTCGGATCCAAACAGAGAGGTATTAAGGTATGATTGGTCTGGCGTTGTATTTGACTCCTACACCTGAGTGGCACAGGGTGGAGAGTGGCAGGAGACACGGTGTGAAAGGAACATCAAGGAGAAAACAAGGAGGGGAAGGAAAAAGAGGAGCAGAAAGAAACCAGAAAAGTTGAATAGGAGACACAAGCAAAGGTAAATACAAAAACAAAAACCTTGTGGTGCCAACAGCCAATCAGGCCCACTTGTAGAGGAAAATTAGGCAAAATGCCTTTGCATCTTTGCTTCCAAAAGCAACAAGTGACCAAAGCCCTGTGTCACCCAAAGGCAGAAAGGTCAGAAAAGGAAGAACAGGAGCTCAGAATAGCAGAAAAGTCAGACATACATAAATGCAATGGACCGCCATCTGCCCAACCATGGGATGCCTGAAATTGCCCTGCCATATACCACTGCGGACATGGTCGCACAAACCCAAAAAAATGCTTGCCAAACAGCACATTAACCATACCCCTTAAACCCAATGTTCGCAACCGTAAACAGGTATCCCACGAGGGTTGGGGAGGGGACCCTTCATAATTGAATAACCATGATGTCGCTGTATGGGACACATAAAGGCAAACTCAGGGACCAATTTAAACCAGGCAAACCGAGCCATTCCTTTTAGGTAACAAAGGGACACCGCTGCCCCTGGCCTGGCGGACCAGGCGCAGGCATGGAGAAGGCGTAATTACGGGTGAAGTGGAAATGACTAAACACATAGTGAATATGATGGAAGATGGAGTCAACCTAAAGAGGCCATTGATTAGCTTGCCCGGATGGTGCCAACAACGTTATCTAAGCAGCGCTAATCATTGCAGTTAAATGCATCCTGCTCCACCTCTGCAAGTGCCTATAACAGGTCCCCCATCACAGTGGACTAATTGTCCTACTCAGGTCAGGAAGGACTGGGGGCAGCGTGCCCAGCAGCAAGGCTGCATAGTAAGAAAAAATACGAGTCACATCCACCAGCCCATGAAGCCTAACAAAGAAGGCCAACCCTGGCCTGAAAGCTAAAATCCAAAATATAGGCACACCAAACCAGCTCGCCCAGCAAGCTAATGACCAGGGGGAAAGATGCACTCTGTTTAGCATTGGCCTACACAATGCCCAGGTTAACCTAGATGCCCACAAATTCAGACTGCCACACAATAGTGAAAAGGTCCAGCAGGACAAGAGCAACAGTTCAATCGGAACTAACCCACCAGACCCAGGTGGAGCGCACTAATCACCGTAAGCAGGCACCGACATGACCGCCCCCCGCTGCATCCACGATACTCAAACAGACGGCAATAGAAAAAGAAACCCACTGCGTTATAGGAGTGTAGACCGGCCAATGAGCAGTAGATACACTAGAATGGGATTTACAAAACTTAGGTATCTGATTGCTCTCCAAGGACTGTGCTGAGGAAAAATGCAATAAGAAGAAAGCACTACTGCAAAAGAGGTACTCCGTGGTGTAGCATTTAGCACCCTATAACAGGGGTCAGGTATGAATCCCCCCCGGAAACCAAAACAAAAGTATTATACAACGCCACTCCTATACGTGCCATCAAAAACAAATGAAAGAGAAAGGTAAGACGAAATATAAAATCACAAAATAGGAACAGCATATCAGGGATAGTCACGCTGAGACAAAGACCACATGCCTGACAGTTAAAGTATGGACGATCCCTCGCAAGTACTAGTCGTTTGTAGGAAATACATATATATTACTTATATCCATGTCACAATGTGCATATACAGGGGACTACTAGCAAAACACTCCTCCTTCTGGCAAACCAACTCACATCTTCTAAATTAATAAGATGTGTGTATAGAATAAAATCAGTTAAGCTCGTATCTGTTAGAACCGCGGCTATTGATAAGCCTTTAGAACCGGACTACTAGTGGTTCTAAAGCAGCCGCCTTTTCAGTGAAACTTTATATGTTTGTAGGTACTCAGATGCCCCCAGGACTTATCTCTATGGTAGTAGAGACTTATCAGGATAACCGCGACACAAGGTAGAGAAACTGGAAGACTGGAGGTGGAAGCCGGGGAGAGGCCTAGGTCGCGGGTCCGTAACCCATTGGAGGGTCAGGATACAGACCGGAGATCGGGGCTGGCAGCAAACAAGCGGGTCTTGTATTCAAGTAAAAGGTCAGGGTCACAAGCGAAATAGTGAAATCCAAAATCCAGGCAAAAGGTCAGGGCAACAGGCAATCAGGTAAGGTCCAAAAGTTCAGGCTAGGTCACAACAGAAGGTCAATTAAAAATGTCAGAAGACAGAGTAGGTCAGTAACAACACAGGCAGTGAATGCTATAACTTGAAGGGAGGCTCAGTCCACCTTGCTTTACATACACAGAGCAGCCGATCACCAGATAGGAGGCACAGCATAAGATAACAAGCCCCAGGAGGCTGATAACTAATCACCCCCTCACTACGAATGTGCCCAGCTAATCCCCCATGCCGGGACGCGGAAATCTGACAGCTCGGTGGAAGTGACGTCCTGGTCGTCAACGAGATGGCCAGAACACAGGCAGCCAAGGAGAGCAAGTCGCGGCGGCTAGGGGAACCACCACGGCTTGTAACAGTGCCCAAATAAAAGGCATACCTTCCAACCACCGATTACAGTGGGTATCTTTTCCACATTTTTCGGAAGTAACTTCCTACGTCGATCACTGACAGGGTTCCCGGCTCTGCTGAATAGTCTTTCAGAGTACACACTGGAGGGTGGGCAGCTTAGGTATTGTAAAGCAAGTTTGTACATGGGTTTCCAAATGGCTTGTTTTTCTTCCCAGTAAGGAAAGGGACTGTCTGACATTTCCATATCAATTACCTCTTGAAAATAATCCTCCACCATGCTTTGCATGTTAATAGTAGGATTGGATGGAGTTAGGGGCAAAGTCACACATTTTTTGGTAAAATCTTTCAAACCAGCCCAGATGTCAAATTGGTGTGGTCTGCCCCCTGCATCATCCCTGCTTCACTTTGAAAAGTTAAATTTTTTCCGAGCAGCAGCTGCTTGAGAGACTGAAGGAGGATACGTCGTCAAGCCAAGGCCCAGTTCAGCGGACAACTTGCTGACCAATAGCTCCTTGCAAAGATTCACATTTCGGTAATTTTAAAGCAAAGAATCAATGTGGGTCTTCAACCTAGAATCAAGCACAGTCGCCAAAACGTAGTGATCCGACTTCAAGATTTTAATAACTCTTGGATCATGGCGAAGCAAATTAAGTACTTGATCTACAAGGCCAACATACTTTGCAGAATTGCTTTCTTTCATCTCCTCCTTCAGTTTGTCAAGCTGCTTTTCCAATAGTCGAATTAAGGGAATGACTTGGCTCAAGCTAGCAGAGTCTGAACTCACTTCACACGTCACAACTTCAAATGGTTTCAGCACCTTGCACAGCACAGAAAGGACTGTGCAAGAGTGAAATACATTCCCTCTCCTTTCCCAATTTCATGGCTTGTGCAATATGCTTGGATAGCTTTGCACTGTAACTCCCTCCTCTGAAGCATGTACAGGGTGGAATTCCCCCTTGTTAACACCTCTTGCTTAAGTTGGTGGCAGGGCAAGTTAAACTGTTCTTGGAGCTGCTGCAATCTCCTACATGCTGTCGCAGAATGCCTGAAATGTCCCGAAATTTTACGGGCCACCGAAAGCATCTCCTGCACCTCACAGTTATTTCTTAGGAAGCTCTGCACCACCAAGTTTATTGTGTGAGCAAAACAGGGAATGTCATGGAATTCACCCAGCTGTAATGCTCGCACAATATTGTTGGCGTTATCAGAAATGACATATCCAGGGGAGAGTCCAAGTGGTATAAGCCATGTATCAAACCTTACTTTTCGTAACAAATTATCAGCTTTATGCATGTTAGTGAAGCCGGTGATACAAAGAGTAGCCTGCCTGTGACAAATGTTACGTAGTGGTGTACATGCTGCTGCTGTTCCTGCTAGTGAAGGCGAATGACCAACCCAGTGGGCTGTCACAGTCATATAATCTTTCGTTTGCCCACTTCCACTTGGCCACATATCTGTGGTTAAGTGTACAGTGGGCAGAATGTCATTTTTGAGCGCAATTACTACATTTTTACAAACTTTTTGGTATAGTTGTGGAATAGTTTTACGGGAAAAATGGTGTCGCAATGGAATTTTAAAACGGGGACACAAAACATCAATTAACTGTGAAAAACCAGCTGCTTTTATTGTGGATATTGGATGCAGATCTAACACTAGCATAGTAGCCATGGCGTCTGTAATCCGCTTGGCGACTGGGTGACTGCTGTCTTATTTGCTTCCTCTAGCAAAAGATTGTTTCACAGTTAATTGTTTTAAAGTAGTAGTGCTCTTCTTCTTGTGCTTCTTATGGGAGTTAGATTCACCCCCAGCAGCAGCAACAGCAGCAGCAGTGGGACTAACGCTTAAACATTCTTCAGAGGAATCAATTATAGTGCAGGAGTCATCGAGCCTTACCAAGTGGGATGCAGGGCTAACTCCCATCGCTACTGAGGATATTGATGAGGACGGTGTTGTGGGTGTAGATTGCAGCTGTCGGAATGTAGGTGACAGAAGGGTCCTAGCTGATGATGGAGTGCTTGTTATTTTCTTGCCATAACGTTCAGCTTTTCTCAACACCTTGCCATGAACTCTCGTCAAATGGCGTAACATGGATGAGGTTCCAAGATGGTTAAGGTCCCTCCCTCGACTGACTGTGGCTTGACATACACTACAAATGGCTATGCAACTGTTGTCAGGATTTGTGTAGAAATAATTCCACATATAAGAAGTGGCTTTTTTTGTTTTATGCCCAGGCATGACAATGGCCTTTTTTGTCACGTGCCAGAACTGCTGCCACTGGTGCAGGACTTACACAAACAACCTAATCCTCATCAAAATCCTCAACATTTTTGCAGTGTCTTGTGTGAGAAATGTGTGTATTCTGGAAATGTTTTTTAGATGTATGTGACATGCTTTAGATATAGAGTTGATGTGGGGAATAATGGATAGTTGTGAGTCAAGGATTACACCTAGGCAGCGAGCATGAGGGGTGAGGTTTAAGGTCATGTTGTCAACAGTAGTAGAAATGTCAGGTAGGTAACTTCTGTTGGTGGGTGGGAATATTATTAACACTGTTTTAGAAAGATTGAGATTGAGTTGGCGAGAGGACATCCAAGATTAAATGAACCTCCCACCCAAATGTATCACATCTGGGTGGGAGGGGCCAAAGACAATTCCATCTTGCTCAAAATTTTAGACCAGATGTTTTTGGCAGCCAAATCTGCATCAATGTGAGTATTATACATACTTGTGTGGAAAGAGCAACTATTGCCCTATCTGAACAGTCTGTTTTACATATTTTTGTAATGCTGATGCCATTACCCATTTTATAAAATTAATGCAGAACACAGTTGTTCCAAGCATGTCCTATACCACAAGCTATACCATCTAGAACAAATTTTGTGATATTTAGACATGGCATTTCTGCAGGTATACATATATCTATCACGTTGCATTGTGTCGTTGACTAGCGCCCCCCATTTGTGGAAATCAGGTGGGTCAGAAACAAGCCAGCCTCTGGCTATAATAACTTTAGCTAATGTTGTAAGATTAAATATATATTTATAGACAAATTTGTCAGTGATATCTTACGGAGAGATACCATAAAGACACCATTTACCATCCAAAGGTGGGGCAGCCGGTACAGTATGAAGGACACAATCCCAAATAGTGGACCCGAAACGGTGGACCATCCGACACTCCCACAATATATGCCAAAAGCCACTGTCACTTGAGACACATTTTGGGCAGGGGTAACCAGCTCTCCTACCCATGCAAAGCAACCCTTTTAGCATTTTTATTCTGAGAGCAGTCCACCTTGGTCTATCTACTTGTTGAAATGTCTACTGATACCTCTGTCCATCTAGTGACTTATTCTTATTATTGCTGGTGTCAATCTGTTGGAAAAATTCAGCAATGTAATTTGCAGCATTCAGCGACCACATGTAGATACTTTATGCACACTGCTGTGCCACTAGGGATTGTATCTTTTATTAAACTGCAATGTATTTTTGCCGCTACACTGTCACTAATTTTAGCCTAAATTGGTGAAAATTTGGACCATTGTGAATAGATCATTAGAAAATAGACTGTAAATTACTGGAAATTAATGTTAATGCTATAAATACTAATGTAGGAGCAAAAGCAACTCAAAATCACATAATTGTACCAGTTTTTCACAATTTTAATTAAATCCAGATCCAAAACAAAAAAACTTTCAGAATTTTTGGGCAAAACCAGAACCAAAACCAAAACACAAAGAAGTTTTAGAACCATAGCCAAAACACGGGGTCTGCACACATCTCTAGTTTTAAGCTTATTGTTGTTTATTAGCTTTATGAATGTGTTATTACTAGACTGATTTACCTTCTGTCCTCTGCCGTATTGTCATGATAGCTCTCCATGCCGCTCAGAATAGTTCCAAATGGACAGACAAAGGTAAACTCTTGGTCAAAGTCATTGACGTAGCTTGTCCAGTAACAAGACTCTGCTTTGTTAAAGGTGTTCTGACACCCAAAGTCCCAGGTGCGATCCTCAAATATATCGTTGTGGATGCTGGAGAAAGGTAAAGATAAGATAAGATCAATATATTTTTAGATATACCCCTTTTGCATTGTACATACATCAATAAATTGTTTAAATGGCTGGCAAAGTTTTCCCTTTTGGCCCGGTCATGTGATGGGTAATCGCAGAATTTTGATAGGTAAAATCAAATTTGTTAAATATTTCTTTACAGCCAGTAGGTGGCGGTGTTTCCATTGCTGTATGTAAATGGACACATGCTTTCTATAGATAGCAAATGGACATCTGAGGGCTATAATAAGTTTCTATGTTATAATAAAAATCAGACACAAGACAATAAATATAATCAAGATCTGAGACAACAGTATTGTGACGATTATGTCTAACAATTGATTGTTATTTCCACCTGAATTTTCATGTATGACAATGTCTATATTGTATGTAACCTTTCCAAAGTCTGTTTTGCTAAATGACATTAGTCTGACCTAGGCAAGTGTCAATGGTCTTTTGAATGTAGCCAGGCTCAGGGACAGATAAAATCTCTGAGGAGTTGTGTTTACAGAGGATGAGGACCTGGCCAGCCAGGGAAAATGAGCAGAGATGAGAAGTCCTGTCCTTTGAAGTCCCAAACCTTCGGACATCGATAACTCACTTCCAAAAGCCCTGTGTCATTCTGACAATCAGTCTGCTCTGACAGTGGGAAAATTTAATGTCCAAAGGCGGGGTGAAAAGCCACGTGAGAAAGAGAATTTAGGCTGTAAGGTTTTAAACCTAACACACACACACAGACAGAGAGAGAGACTAGGGTCAATTTTGATAGCAGCCAATTAACCTATCAGTATGTTTTTGGAGTGTGGGAGGAAACCAAAGCATCCAGAGCACCCGGAGGAAACCCACGCAAACACAGGAATAACATACAAACTCCACACAGATAAGACTCTGGTTGGAAAATGAACTCATGACCCCAGTGCTTTGAGGCAAAAGTGCTAACCACTGAGCCACCATGCTGCCCAATATATGTAGATTGAAATGTGGCATTGCTCCCAAAGTGTACTCCTCACATGCCAAATCTAGTAAGTAGTGTCTCTCATTTTATTTCCTATTTTATTTCTGAAACTTATTTGTGCAACTTATCTTGTATGTCTTGTTATTAACTGTTTTGTAATTAAGCCTTGGAAATATTTTTTGGATTAAATAAATTTAATCTAGCATATTCTCCATGATTCTTACTAAGCCAAGTGAGGCTCATGCTACATGTATATGTGATTTAAGTGTGAAACATTAATAAGTGATTTTGGTGAACGCAAGGACGCCATAGTAAATCCTTTGTGGTGGCAGAAAAGATGTATTCATTGGTAAGTGACTAAGGTGATGCCAGTCACGGCCAGCTGTTCAGATTACTGTATCTGAAACAGGCTGGGTGGTCATGACAAGTATGTTTATATGTATATATATTGAATCTGTGGAAATCTAGAAAGATTACATCTGTGATTTAGTCTGAAAAGGCTGCACTCTACAAAAAAATTAATGATAAAGTAGTGACGAGATGGGGGTGTCAGGACATTGAATCTATTGGTCTAGCCTGCTGGACACCCCTTTGTGCAGAAACTGTGTTTATTATTGACTATATTGTATTGTTTTAACCATGTATGCATATATTTTATGTCCTGGTCCTGTCTCCCAATTTCTTGATCACTTTGCCACTTGGCTCCCTAACTTTCTCTCCTCTGACCTTCCCTCCTTCATCTTGGGGGACTTTAATATCCCTAGAGACAATCCCTCAGACACTGCTGCCTCCAAACTTCTCTCCCTCTCCTCCTCCCTTGACCTCTCTCAGTGGACCTCATCTCCCTCCCACCGCAGTGACCACTCCCTATATCTGTTTTTATCACAGCTCGGTACTGTCTCTGACCTCATTAATTCACCTTTTCCTCTCTCGGACTACCATCTCCTCTCTTTTAGCATCTCTCCACCCCTCTCACCGTCCCCGTCCCCCAAGGTTACTCTCATCAGGCGCAATCTTGACACAGTTGATCCTACCAGTTTCTCCTCCTCCCTGGGCTCGCTCCTCTCCCCCATCACCACTCTTTCTTGCCCCGATAAGGCTATCTCCTTTTACAATCGCACTCTTACCGCTGCACTTGACTCTGCCGCCCCGGCTGCCACCGTCAAGCTTCGTCGGTTCCCGCCGCAACCGTGGCACACTAAACTTACCCGCTATCTTCAAAAATGCTCCCGCAGTGCAGAATGGCTCTGGAGAAAGTCACGCACTCATGCTGACTTCCTCCACTTCAAGTTCATACTTGCCTCTTACAGTTCGTCCCTATCGCTCTCTAAACAATCTTTTTTTAAAGCTATCATTTCTTCCCAATCCTCCAACCCTTGTCGGCTTTTTGCCACCTTGAAACTCCCTCCTCTCCCCTCCCCCTCTTCCTTCACTTTGGTATCTGCAGATGAAGTCCATACCCTTCTCTCTTCCTCTCCCCCCTCCACTTGCACACAGGACCTAATCCCCTCCCACCTTCTCCGCTCCCTCTCTCTTGAAGACTGCTCCCACCTTGCACACCCCCTCAACCTATCCCTCTCCTCTGGAATCTTCTCCTCTTTTAAACATGCTCTTGTCTTCCCCATACTCAAGAAACCATCCCTTGATCCTGCCACTCTCTCTAATTACCGCCCTACTTCGCTTCTTCCAATCTCCTTGACTGGGTCTACAACCGTCTCACCTCCTTCTCTCCTCTCACTAACTCCTTGACCCGCTCCAATCTGGTTTTCGCCCCGTCCACTCCACCGAAACTGCCCTCACTAAGGTCACTAATGACCTTCTCCTTGCTAAATCCAATAGACACTACTCCGTTCTTATCCTTTTTGACCTCTCTGCTGTTGTCGATACCGTTGACCAGGCACTCCTTTTGCAAACTCTCAAATCTATAGGCCTATGTAACACTGTCCTCTCCTGGTTTTCCTCTTACCTCACCAACTGCTCCTTCTCAGGCTCTACTCATGATTCTACATCACCCCCTCTTCCGCTATCTGTTGGCGTTCCTCAAGGCTCCGTTCTTGGCCCCCTGCTTTTCTCCCTCTACACCTCCTCCCTTGGTGTCCTCATCCGCTCCTTTGGCCTCCAGTACCACCTCTATGCTAATGATACCCAAATTTATCTTTCATCCCCTGACCTCTCCCCTTCACTTCTGTCTCGTGTATCCTCCTGCCTCTCGGCCATCTCATCTTGGATGTCCCAATGCTTCCTTAAACTAATTATTTCCAAGACCGAGCTTATAGTCTTCCCCCCTTCCAGGACTCTCCCACCTACCCCCCTCTCTATTTCTGTCCCTCTCAAAATCCTGCTACTTCCACCTTCGGAATATATCTAAGATACGTCCCTTTCTCACCACGGAAGACCCAAAAACCCTTGTTCGCTTGCTTGTTATCGCTCGCCTTGACTACTGTAACCTCCTTCTCTCTGGCCTACCTGATTCTCACCTTGACCCTCTTTAGTCAATCCTCAATGCTGCTGCCCGCCTCATTTTTCTCTCCCACCGCTCTGTCTCTGCAGTCTCCCTCCAACAGTCACTACATTGGCTCCCCATACCCTACAGAATTAAATTTAAACTCCTCACCCTCACCTTTAAAGCTCTTAGTCAATCTCCCCCTCCCTACGTCTCCAATCTCATCTCTACCTACACTCCTACCCGCCCCCTCCGCTTTGCCTTTGACCGCCACCTCACTACTTCACTGATCACCTCCTCTCACTCTCGTATTCAGGACTTTGCCCGGGCTGCTCCCCAGCTGTGGAACGATCTTCCACATTCCATCAGGTTAGCATCTACTCTCAAAGGCTTCAAGCGTGCCCTTAAGACTCATTTCTTTATTCAAGTCTATCAGTTCTCCTCCTAACTACCTTGTCCTGGCTCTCTCCCCCAGTTAGTACCACCCTATTTGTGTCTCCCCCTTCCCTTTAGGATGTAAGCTCTCATGAGCTCCTTGTACTATTACATCACCCTCTGTACCTCTTGGCCTGCTTCGCTAACCCTGTTTTCCCTGTTTTTTAAGCTTCAGCCTACTTCTTGCTGATTTCTACCATCCCTTTCACTATCTGTCCCAGAAATAATCTGATTTACATTATCCCTGGTATTATTATATTGTAATGCAGTAATTGTACTGAGATAGTGGCAGTTTTGAAGAAAGAATCTACACACAGAGAAATCCCATTTTAATTAGCCTATGTCTTACATAACAGATAATGTTATCTTTATTAGCACTTTCTTAAGGTGGGGGCTGCTGTAAGTGAACCAACCAAGTCCAGATGTAGTGAAATGAGAGCAAAAGGAGATTTAATTGTTAGAATAGGAGAGGCACTGATGCAGAGTGAGATCTGTCTTAATCCTAGTCACAGGACGGAGTAAGATTGGTCACATGCATGTTCTGAAGCCTCTGCAGACTTGGTGGCTTTTTTAACCCCCCCCCAAAGCGGGATGACATTGAACCTTGTCCTAACCACCTGGGTAGAGATGAGTACTGGACACAGTTGCACGGAGGACACATACTGTTACTGATTGTGTATACCTATCTTGTAAATGTGTCATATATATAAATAATAAAAAGGGGGCATATTTAACCCATTATTTGCATAGGTGATTTATTTAACCCACTTCAAGGTTCCATTGCCCTGGTAGCCTAACCGAGGTTTTGTTCCATATGTTACAATTTCTAGAAGAGAAAAATGCATTATAACCACTGGATTCAACCTTCAAAGTAAAAGTTATATCATAAAACAGTGGTCTGGGAAAACGGTATGTCAAAGTACCAACCTCAAGACTGGTTAATAAGGAAACAATACTGTCATTTAATGTGTATCTATTGTCTGCCCATAGTGGAGGCAGCCACATTGCAGGCTGAACCAATCACTTTGATTCATGTCTTAGTGATGTCACTAGCTCTTATGCAGTGATTGGCTGCATGCTGACAGATATTGGTTCACCCCATAGAATGGCTGCCTCCATTGGCTGTAGATGAGGATAGAGTTTAATATCTGGAATACATATTTATTACCTGATAATGAAGCTAATGCTCTGGTGGTTTTGGCACTGGTATTTGAGAACTTGATCATAATTATTGACCCATCTTCCTAAAGGAAAGAAAACATAAATATATATTATTAACATGATGTGACACAGAATACACACAAGTCTCTATGTTTTGATGATTATGGGGTACTACAGAAATCTGGAGGATAGTAGTGAAGGTCATACTGCAATATAAATTCTTACTGATATGTGTGTGACCAAGAGATAAATGATCAGAGCTCAGGGTGAGAAGTTGTGTAATAGAACAATGCCGGAAGGTGCAGTACAGAAGTGTGGACTATAGGATTTTCCATGTGGATGGCGTCTACTATGACAGATGTAGAGGAAACAGAAGCTGTCTCCAAATATACAGAGTAGGTATGAAACTTAATGGAGAAATAATATTATTTATATAATCGTGGATAAGGACATAAAAGGTTTAATTTGTTTTTATTCTCTTTTCTACTATTGTTCCCTCCACCTCCGATACTGCCATGGAGACGCCAGGACACCACGTCCCGGAGGCAGAAGATAAATTATGCCCACGGGTCAGTGTAAGTAATCTGATTGATTACAAATGATAAAACTCTGAACTATGACCTTTGAAATAAACAAAGCCCCAAAGACCCCCTTATTTTCAAGCAGCTCCAGAATTCCAATATTGGCTAAATAAGGACTAACGGGCAGTAATGTAGAAATCAGGAAATGTCCAGTTTAATAAGGGGATGGGACGTGAGCAGTATTGGACTGGGATAAGAACAAACTTCAGCCCGGGGAGCGCACAGGCGGCTGCATCACATGACACGCGATGCCGCATCACATGACATGCGATGCGGCCGCGTCATTGATGACTCGGCCGCATCGCGTGTCGTGTGATGCGGCTGCCTGTGCGCTGCTGCCAATATTAAGGTAATATTGCATGCACGGGGGGGGGGGGGGGGGCGGCTTCCCAAAAGCGGTTAGACCGAGCGGCCCGATGCCACCCTGCCACCCGGCCCAGCCCGCCCCTGGATAAGAAGGGCCCACCGGGGAATGCAATGTTAGGGGCCCCCTGAAATAGCGCTGTTGAAGGGGAGTGGCTAGCAGCAAAAGTTTCTTAGAAAAGTAGAAACAGGTGCAAATTGGACATGACTGATTTTAAACATGTCTGTATGGATATTCTTGAACATAGGTGTAATTGGAGTATGCCGATTTTTAAAAATGACACATATTAAACTTCATGTCATCTATTTATGTCCACGGTAGTATGATGGCATTATTTCATTTAATTAGTTTGCTGTTGGTACATAAAGTTGTAGTTCAATAGAGTGGCATCTATTTTATATATAAATAACTGATGATGATGATGATGAAGATATCTCGGAGTTAGATCAACGCATTGATGTCGCTCACTTTTCATTGGAAACAAGTCAGGAATAATATAGCCGTATTGTAGATTATAAGGGTATTTGAAGTCATCTTAGAGTTCTGTGCTCTGTACATAGGAGCCATGTTTTTTAAATGATTGTGATTCTCACATGGACCCTCTTCCATATGATTGAAAAATCTTCCATTGGGCACAATGGGCAGGTGCCCGGGGGCCCTGCGGGCAAGGGGGCCTGTCCGAGGTAGCGCTGTAAAAAAAAATATCCTAAAGAATAAAATAAAAATGAAAATACTTACCTGCGGTCACATCAGCGGCGATCCAGCTCCCTCCCTTATATATATAATACCTTTTTATTTTACATACATATATATTTTTTTTACACACACACACACACACACACACACACACACACACACACACACACACTATTTATATATAATTTTTTTTTTTTAGGGGCCCCGTGCACTGCATTGCCCGGGGGCCCATATAGTAGTTAAGGTGGCCCTGCTAATCAGCTCTCTCATGTAATACTCATGATTCAGTACCTCAAGCTACCACAGGTGGTGCTGCAGTGCTCAAACATTGTCTGGGACTCTAAAGAGCTGATCACTGAATTATATTGTCATAAGACATTCTCCTGGCTCAAGTAGTTTAATAGTTCATCTAGTTCATGTGGCTCATTTGAGTCATTTGAATCATGTAGTTCACAAGTCACAGGATACCTTCTCTGTCAGCTCAAGACACAGTGCTGAGTGCTGTATGCTATATACTGTAGTTATATTTACTCCACCATATACAGGGAGATGTATTAAACCTTTAAGAGACAGATAAAGTGGAAAAGTTAAGATTTTTTTCTAATGACTGTATTTTAAAAGCAAAAAAGTGACACTTTATAATACTCTGAATTTGGGTATTTTATGGAAGTAAAAAATAATAATGAAAATTGTAATAACTTTGAAGAGCTCAACGTGTCACTACTAGTTTTTGTAGAAGTGATTTCCCCTTTTAAAATATTAAACATGATCAAACATATTAAACTAATCTGATCATTTTAACAGGACTATAACTCATCCAATGAGGTAATAGCAGACATGCCTACTGTATGTGTAATAGACTAGATCTATGTCTCCAATCACTTCTCTCAGCGGTGTTTTGGAGCCAGTGAAATAACTCAACTAAATGAACTAACTGAACTAATCTTTTCAACTAATCTTTTGAGTGAACTAGATTAGAATGAACTAATCCCCAAAATGAACTAGATTTCCCATCAGTTACTGTGACAGTTCTCTGATTTGAGTTCCGCATAGTGAGAACTGCCTGCCTGAGCTGTCTGCAGCAATGCCCGCAAGAGAGATCTTCCCCTGAGGCAGTAACTCACTGAGACTTAAGACTATATCTTGCTGGCATTGCTGCAGACAGCTCTGGCAGTCAGTTCTCAATCCTAAAGGAGGAAGCCCCCTACCAATGAGTAGAGAGGACAGGCAAGAAAGTCATGAACTGGGGACACAAGTCCTGCAGCACAGTGACAACTTACATTTTGACGGTATTGTGACGCCACCCCTTGTTGGGAAGGAGGCGGAGCTATCGGGCATCTAGGCCCTCCAGGGAATTCCTCAGTCCCCCGCTTGGCCAGTCCGATTCTGGAAGTGAGTCCAAATCTAGAATTGGGCAGAGCGGGTACCTGACTTTTGTGCCTTTGCACCTTATATATGGATTACTGCAAGTTGAGGATTGAATCTACATGTGCGCAGAGCATGAAATCAACATAAATAGCACTAAATGAGATGTGCAAGTGTGTGATAATGGGTCTGGTAATAAACAGCACTAATGACTTGTGGTCAATGCAACACTTACATAAAGTAAATTGCTGTGCTTGTCATACTAAGGGGGGTATTTAATTGTCCGCGGGTTCGAGTGCGGAAAAACTAATACCGTTAATACGGTAATCTCTTTTTTTCCGCGCACGATTACCGTAATAGAGTAATCGTGCGCGGACCACGGGATTTTCGGCAATCCCGCCGACAATTGATTATGCCCCAATGACTGAGGTGCTCAAACTCAGTCCTCAAGGGCTACCAACAGGTCATGTTTTCATAGATTCTGTCTGTAGGAACAGGTGGGACAATTACTGACCCAGATAAATACATTAACTCACCTGCGCATGATTAAAGAAATCATGAAAACATGACCTGTTGGTAACCCTTGAGAACTTAGTTTGGGCACCATTGTAGCTTATGAGTCACTTTTACCTTTGCAGTCTGGCTGGACCGAAATGCAAAATGTAGACTTAACCTCATCATATCAAAATCCCATTGTCTCATAGATTGTAAGCCTGCGAGCAGGGCCCTCTCACCTCTTTGTCTGTTTTACCCAGTTTGTTTATTAGTTTACTATGTTTGTTCCCAATTGTAAAGCGCTACGGAATATGTTGGCGCTATATAAATAAATGTTTATAATGATGATGATTGCACTAAGGTATCTCAGGGTACTGTATATGTGTATCATGCACCATTAAAAAAAGTAATGTGACAATGTGTGCTTGGCAGAAAGAGGGTTTAATTTTGCTCCCTGGAGTACCAAAAGAAAACCCCCCAAAATGGCAGTTTATTTGTTGTTGTTCATTCTGGTGTTATAAGATAAGTAAACCAATATGACATTGAAGGTGATACTTTGAGATAGTATATATCCATCCAACAGATGCTAATATCTGTATAAAGAGTGAGTTGTGATGTCATCACTTATAATCAGTGAGGTGTGATGTCAGCACTCATGTGCATTAAGAAAATTTGTGAATTATAAGGAAAAATGTATCCACTATTGTAATAAAATGTGAATATTAGATGGATTTTTATTTACATTATACACTAGCCCATATATATATATATTAGTAGAAGTCATCGTTACCTTTACGTGCTGCATACGCTGCAGTGATCATCATTATCAGAGGTAGTATCACCTGCATGACGAGAGGGTCCCAGGGGTCTCGATCTGAATGTATTGTAGACTCTGTCTTGGTGTTATTGGGTTATGTGACAGTCTGTGTTCCATGTGATTTTATACATGATGATGACGGAGTCTTATTATACATTAACCAGCCATATAACTGCCAATAACGACATCAGGCAAAGAATCAAGGTTACAAATGTAACCATTACTAAACTTGTGCTCTGTTTATGCTTTCCCGTAAAACTATACGACCATTGACACTTTTTTCGTGTTGCAAGAGGGTTTACAATGTGCCAGTCAGTTCTAAATAATATATTTTGCAACTATTAAGGTGTGGGTGGAACTCGTAGAAATAACTTAATGTAGATATTTATTTTCATTAGGAGTGCAATGCACTTCTGTATATCATTGTAAATGTACTTATATTCTTTTATTAGTATGTGTTTTATATGGAAATGTATGGACTTCTAAGACTGTATGACATGTTTGGGTTTTGCAACTGTCTAGAGATAGGTAATCTCATGTTAATTAGACCTTTTCATCGTTCAGTGACCAAAACATCCGTTGAGCTTGAAAGACAGGAGGAGGTAATTATACTTGCTGGTAGACTCCCTATGCAAGTGGTCACAGATGAATGTGAATTTTGTAAGTTAAATTGCGTTCCAAGTAAGATAATACAAATGTTGATAGTAAACATTCAATAGAAAGCCTGAGATGTAGTGGCACCGCTAGTAGCAATGTAAAAAGGTGTTAAACCCCTCCAGGTTGATTTATGTGCAGGTTACATGAAGCACCTGGATTGGTTAAAGGGGCAGGTGGTTGGATTACTTCCTACCAAGATAGTGTCCAAAATTATATTTAAAGTAAGGGTGTGCACCGGCCACTTTTAGTGTTTTGTGTTTTGTGTTTTGGGTTCTGATTAGCTTAAGGTTTTGGGTTCTGATTTGTTTTGCCAAAACACCCGACGAAAGGTTTTGGTTCTGATTTAGGGTTTTGGGTTCTGATTTATTTTTAAAAAAGCATAAAAAGTGCTAAAATCCATTATTTTGGTTTTTTTTCACTCCTACACTATTATTAACCTCAATAACATTAATTTCCACTAATTTCCAGTCTATTCTGAACACCTCACAATATTGTTTTTAGTCCAAAAGGTTGCACCAGGGTAACTGGATGACTAAGCTAAGCGACACAAGTTTAATGTAGTGAGCAAGAAAAATCATCCTGAATAACTGGAACCCTCGTTTGCTTTGTGTAGGAGGAAGAATATTCAAAAACTATGCTCACACCGCACCTTGGATTCACACGAAGTCTGCTATTATAAGCAATTACTTTTTTTTAGCATTAGCTTTTTTTTATATATGCATACTATTCATCTTTTTATATATCTTATATGCTGTGAATATCATTTACTGCAAATTTCTGTGAAATGCGCGATTTGATAAATAATATGGTGCTTAATAAGCAAGAGCTGAAGACATCCATACTAACACATTAATACAAATGGTTTTGCAGAAAAACACACTCTTGAAGTTCTTTAGAGGATATTAAAAATAACAATCTCATTCCTCACTTGTGCAGATGAAAGTTATTTTGTTTTCTTGTGTTCATTTTTCTAGCCTGAGTCATAAAAAGATGATCATAGGCAGATTTATTCACATTAATATCTAAATGTCAAATGCTGCGGATCTCAGGAGTCGTCATCACGCCGTCGGATCTCGCGAGATCCGACGGCGTTATGAGGAGGTTTTGTCTCGTTTTGACGTTCGTGATCGGCGGGAACCCCCGAACAGTGCTTGGATCCGGGCTCGGATCGGCACTGTTCGGGGGGATTCTGATTTTATAATTCCGGACCCGCTCATCTCTACTCTACTCTGCATATGCTGGAAGGATGACCCACAGTGTAGATCCAGATTTGGATAATCAAGGTGTCAAGGAGGCTATTGATGTAGCTGGCGTTGTGGAGGAACTTGACGAGGAGGATGCTGATGTTGTTATTTTAAATGAGGCACCAGGGGGAGAAAAAGTTGATGTCCATGGGATGAAAAAGCCCATCGTCATGCCTGGTCAGAAGACCAAGAAATGCACCTCTTCGGTCTGGAGTAATTTTTACCCCAATCCGGATAACAAATGTATGGCCATATGTAGCTTATGTAAAGCTCAAATGAGCAGGGGTAAGGATCTTGGCCACCTAGGGACATCCTCCCTTATACGTCACCTGAATAACCTTCATAGTTCAGTGATTAGTTCAGGAACTGGGGCTAGGACCGTCAGCAGTCCAGGGACACCTAAATCCCTTGGTCCTGTTGGATACACACCACCAACACCCTCCTCGTCAACTTCCTCCACAATCTCCATCAGATTTAGTCCTGCAGGCCATGTCACCAGCCAGACTGAGTCCTCTTCAATCCGGGATTCATCCGAGGAATCCTGCAGCGGTACGCCTACTACTGCCACTGCTGCTGCTGGTAGTCGGTCATCTTCCCAAAGGGGAAGTCGTAAGACCGCTACGTCTTTCACCAAACAATTGACGGTCCAACAGTCGTTTGCCATGAGCACCGAGTACGACCATAGTCATCCTATGGCAAAGCGGATAACTGCGTCAATAACAGCAATGTTGGTGTTAGACGTGCGTCCGGTGTCCGCCATCAGTGGAGTGGGATTTAGACGGTTGATGGAGGTATTGTGTCCCTGGTACCAAATCCCGTTTAGATTCCACTTCACTAGGCAGGCGATACCAAAGATGTACAGGGAAGTACAAACAAGTGTCTTTAGTGCTCTGAAAAATGCGGTTGTACCCACTGTCCACTTAACCACGGACATGTGGACAAGTGGTTCAGGGCAAACGAAGGACTATATTACTGTGACAGCCCACTGGGTAGATGCATCGCCTTCCGCAGCAACAGCAGCAGCTGCATCAGTAGCAGCATCTCCACAACGGCTGCTCGTGCCAAGGCAGGCAACATTGTGTATCACAGGTTTTAATAAGAGGCACAACACTGACAACCTCTTAGAGAAACTGAGGGAAATCATCTCACAGTGGCTTACCCCACTTACACTCTCCTGGGGATTTGTGGTGTCAGACAACGCCAGTAACATTGTGCGGGCATTACATATGGGCAATTTCCAGCACGTCCCATATTTTGCCCACACCGTTAATTTGGTGGTGCAGCATTACCTGAAGAGTGACAGGGGTGTGCAGGAGATGCTTGCGGTGGCGCGCAAAATTGCTGGACACTTTAGGCATTCTGCCAGTGCCTACCGCAGACTCGATCAACATCAAAAAAGTCTGAAACTGCCCTGCCATCACCTCAAACAAGAGGTTGTGACGCGCTGGAACTTTACCCTCTATATGCTGCAGAGGATGGAGGAGCAGCAAAAGGCCATCCAAGCCTACACAGCCACCTACGACATAGGAAAAGGAGTGGGGATGCGCCTTAATCAAGCGCACTGGAGACTGATTTCCGTGTTGTGCAAGGTTCTGCAGCCGTTTGAATTTGCCACACGAGAAGTCAGTTCCGACACTGCCAGCTTGAGTCAGGTCATTTCCCTGATCAGGTTGTTGCAGAAGCAGCTGGAGAAAGTGAGGGAGGAGCTGGTAAACCATTGCGATTCCACCAAGCATGTAGCTCATGTGGATGAAGCCCTTCGTACGCTTTGCCAGGATCCGAGGGTGGTCACTCTTTTAAAGTCAGAGGAATACCTTCTGGCCACCGTGCTCGATCCTCGGTTTAAAGCGTATGTTGTGTCTCTGTTTCCGGCAGACACAAGTCTACAGAGGTGCAAAGACCTGCTGGTCAGGAAATTGTCCTCTGAAGAGGATCGTGACATGCCAACAGCTCCAACTTCATTTTCTTCCACACCTGTGGCTGCGAGGAAAAAGCTCAGTTTTCCTAAAAGACCCGCTGGCGGGGATGCTGAGAACATCTGGTCCGGACTGAAGGACCTGCCAACCATTGCAGACATGTCTACTGTCGCTGCATTGGATGCTGTCACAATTGAAAAAATGGTGGAGGATTATTTTGCTGACACCATTCAAATAGACATGTCAGACAGTCCATATTGTTACTGGCAGGAAAAAAAGGCAGTTTGGAAGCCCCTGTACAAATTGGCTCTATTTTACCTGAGTTGTCCCCCCTCCAGTGTGTACTCGGAAAGAGTTTTTAGTGCAGCGGGGAACCTGGTCAGTGAGCGGCAAAGGAGGTTGCTTCCTCAGAACGTTGAAAAAATGATGTTCATAAAAATAAATTATCAATTCCTCAATCAAGTACAGCACTGCCCTCCAGATAATACAGAGGGACCTGTGGTTGTGGAGTCCAGCGGGGACGAATTGATAATGTGTGAGGGTGAGGAAGTACACACTGAAGGGGGTCAGGAATCAGAGGATGAGGATGAGGACGACATCTTGCCTCAGTAGAGCTAGTTTAGTTTGTACAGGGAGAGATGAATAGCTTTTTTTGTGTGGGGGCCCAAACAAACCAATCATTTCAGTCACAGTAGTTTGGTAGGCCCTGTCGCTGAAATGATTGGTTTGTTAAAGTGTGCATGTCCTATTTCAGCAACATCAGGGTGGGTGGGAAGGCCCAAGGACAATTCCATCTTGCAACTCTTTTTTTGGCATTATGTGCTCTTTGGGGCCTAGTTCTATCTCCATCAGAGATATTCCTGCAGGCCATGTCACCGGCACAGCTATGTTGGTGTTAGACGTGCGCTGCATACTCTGTCTGATTTAGCAGAAGCTAGGCATTGCCCTTGATAAGCAAATAGGCTTTCCGTGATATTACATTGTCAGGGATTAGGCTAAACAGAGTGTCATGGTATTTGAGATCCCTACCTTACCTACACACAGCGTATACAGCGCTGCAATTTGTTCTATCATATTAATGTTTAGATAGGGTCTCTCCATATTAACACAATCCGCTTGCTCACATCACCCAGTGAAGCAATCGCTATATAAGTGTCAACTTTTAGACATGTTAGGCAGCGTCTTTAATGAGAATACAGTCTCTATATAATTGTGAGTGCTTTAAGATCTTACATGACCTTTAATCAGGCCACTTTAATCGCTGCTCTATTACAGATCTCTGTCCAGTGATCATCATGCATATTTTTGCAGAACCAAGTAAAATATATAAACAGGGTCTCCTAGAATACATACTATTTTATTTAAAGGAGTTTTAAGGGGCATTACACTCTAATAGAGAGACTCATCATTTCTGAATAAACAAAATTATATAATTCTTGTTAAGTTCAAAAAAAGAGGAACTGCCATTTCTATTACTACGTTCTTTGTTTTTGTAGTTCCAAAAAGGAGTAACTGCCGATTCTATTACTACTTTCTTTCTTTCAGTAGTTCAAAAAAAGAGGAACTGCCATTTCTATTACTACGTTCTTTGCTTTTGTAGTTCCAAAAAGGAGTAACTGACAATTATATTACTACTTTCTTTCTTTCAGTAGTTTAAAAAAAGAGGGACTGCCATTTCTATTACTACGTTCTTTGTTTTTGTAGTTCCAAAAAGGAGTAACTGACAATTCTATTACTACTTTCTTTCTTTCTGTAGTTCCAAAAAAGAGGGACTGCCATTTTTATTACTAAGTTCTTTCTTTCTGTAGTTCAAAAAAGGAGTAACTGCCGATTCTATTAATACTTTCTTTATTTTAGTAGTTCCAAAAAATAGTAACTTCCATTTATATTACTATGTTCTTTGTTTTTGTAGTTACAAAAAAGAGGAACTGCCATTTTTATTACTACGTTCTTTCTTTCTGTAGTTCCAAAAAAGAGTAACTGCCATTTTTATTACTACGTTCTTTCTTTCTGTAGTTCAAAAAAATAGTAACTTCCATTTATATTACTACGTTAATTGTTTGTGCAGTCCCAAAAAAGAGGAACTGCGGTCTTAACATCTATGTTGGTTTTAGACGTCCATCCGGTGTCCGCCATCTGTGCAGTGGAATTCAGACCTGTTGAGGGTGATATATTGTGGCCCCGGTACCAAATTGGGTACCAGGGCCACTCCACTACGCAGTCCAGATACATGCGTATCAGATATTAAACTACATTCAGTGTTGGGGCAAATCCCCAAAAAATTAAAATGCACTGTCATGATCGAAAACAAGAGGTATTGACACGCTAGAACTCCACCCTCTATATGCTGCAGAGGATGGAGGAGCAGCCATATGTGCAGTGGAATTGAGACCAGTTGGAGGAGGTATTGTGGCCCCGGTACCAAATTGGGTACCGGGGCCACTCCACTATGCAGTCCAGAAAGCTACCTCGGTGCAACGTTTTGGACTAAAAAGAATATTGTGAGGAGCGAGGTGTTCAGAATAGACTGGAAATTAGTGGAAATGATTGTTATTGAATGTTATTGAGGTTAATAATAGCGTAGGAGTGTAAAAAAAACAAAATAATGTATTTTAGCGCTTTTTATGCTTTTTTAAAAATAAATCAGAACCCAAAACCCTAAATCAGAACCAAAACCTTTTGTCAGGTGTTTTGGCAAAACAAATCAGAACCCAAAACCTCAAGCTAATCAGAACCCAAAACCCAAAACACTAAAAGTGCCCGGTGCACACCCCTATATATAATACTCTAGTGATTGTTTTTGTTACAATAAATGTATTGTTATACTTTCTAACTGCATTTGCCTGAGTGACTCTAAGAATCCTAGAAGATACTGGATAGGCTTCCCTGGCATAGTAAGGCACCCGTGGGTGGTCAGCCAGCGTGAAGTAGGTAAAATTGTCCCAGATAAACCCGGTATCTTCACACCGCCTGACCAACATTGGTGTGTGACTGTGTGATCCTTAGAATTGTGGTATTACTGTGTTTGTTCCCAATTGTAAAGTGCTATGGAATATGCTAGTGCTATATAAATAAGTGTTGATGATAATGATGATGATGATCTTTGTCTCCACTGTGACATCATCACCAAGCCGCCTCAATGGACAAGTTTGTGTTTAAATCCTGCACAGCTAACAGTTGCAGGAAAGGTAACATAGAATGGGGTTTGAAGTAGGCATACTTGCCACCCTTAAAATCCGAGATATCCCGGAGGGGAGGTCAAGTGGCAAGTAAAGGAGGTAGGGGAGCGTGGTGTGGCAAATTGCTTAGTTTTGGCCCACCTCCTCTGTGATATGCAGCAAACTTGTTATTGATCTGATTTGCAGTGTATGGAAGTAGGTGGAAAAGAGCCAACCAATCCTAAGGCAGCAGAGCAGTATCTGTAATACCCTACAAATCCTACCCTACATATATTACTGTATGCACTCATTCAGAAATCTACAGTTCCCCAGAGTGCCTCTGGGAAGTTAAATGCAAATTGCGTCTGTCATTTTGGGATGGGCAAACTGCAATGAATAAAGTAGAAGATGGCAGTGAACACTCTAGACCAGAAGCTTTGTTTGTGCAGCCTTACCCAAATTGGAATACTTTTCTTCGGATGAACATTCATACATGCTGCTACACATGGACTTCTGGTATGAGTACATCCATAAGTTATGTTACATGGATTGTTCATGAGTTGAGTTTCTACATGTTTTTAGTTTTTTATTAAAGTATCCCCGTTTTTATATGGATAATGCACAAGATTCTGTTATTTCTTTTTTGTTGCGATGCATGGTGTTGGACATGAATGAGGGATCCTTATTAATGGAATTCATGAGAGAGGGACATCTAAAGAAGCTTTGAGAAGGCGAGTGATCTTGCAAGCATTTGTAAGCATACATCCTGAGGGGGCTTAGTGGACACAACAATCAGTTCAACACGGGAACAAGAGAACATCATCTGTCAAGTGGTGGTGGCTTAAATTATATATTTTATATGACATAATGCACGCATGTTGTATTCTGTTTTTGTGCTCATTACATGTGAGTTTTGGGAAGGATTTCATTATTCATCTGTTTTGAAAAATAATCGCTTGAAATTGTGCATTCAAGTTGAGGAATACCCGAATGTACAAAGAGGGGAGAGCAAGTGTATGTATCAAACTTTTTTTTATTGTTGTTTACTTCTTTGTAATATTTGGAGGATATTCCGGATACAGACGCGGCTGCATACCCTATATAAAGTCCCTATATAAAGCCCTATATAAAGTCCGATATAAAGTCTACTGTTTCGTTTACAATAAAGTAGAAGGCTCCAGGAGATTCTTGGGGAAAAGGGGAGCCCAAAACGGATTGGCTAGTGAGAGAAGTGGTGTGTGTGTGACTGCTGACTGAGCTAATGAAGGATCTTTCCACAAGGAACCCCTGCATGCAATGGCTGAATTGTTGTCCTGATCGATGTTTGCAGCCAGCCCAGAAAGAAGCACCTTTGCAGTATAGGAAAAGACTTAACCTGTCACTGCCCATGAGATGTCAGTAGGACACATATGACGACAGACAAGTTTCTTTTGCTTTGCTATGCTCAAGTTATTTAAGTGAGACATCAAACTGTGTTATTAAAGCTTCTGACCGGGACTGTAAAATTGCTATTGAAAGGTGTTATAGCACTGTCTAAAGGAAGAGTTGGTTGTAGCCAAATCTGCAAGCTGACTGGGACATAGAGAGCAATCATTTACCACAAGAGTTTGTTTATATTGCATTAGAAGTTTGATTCTATTGTGAAACTGCCTTAAATGGTTGCTGATGAGAGAATTGCAGGTTGTTTAACCCTACAGTTGCTGGGATAGAGCTGCTTATTCCATTTTATGGATTGCTAAGTGGACACTGTCCTTTAAACTAGAAAAAGCTAAGGAGTCATGATGGAAATCAAGTTGATTACTGATTTCAGCCTGTACAGGTAAACAAGCTTCATGAGTCAGCTGAAACTTCGCTTAAACCTGTGGATTATAATTTAGCCCCTTGGAAATTGTATGTCGTAAAGTGACCCTAGACTATAATCATTTCTAAAGCATCTAACCTGAACCAGTTGGATTACTCCTTGTTGCAGCTCTACTGATTTTTGTGTGATAAGTATGATCTGTATAATTGCACTAAAAGTATTGTGATTGATTGATCTATATTATCTGCTGCTGCAGCATTTATTGTGATGGTCTAGTTAACTTGTAGCAACCGGTTGTTGCCTACAGTATCTATCCAGTGAAATCCATTTTACTGAAGCACAGTGCCTAAATTTAAAGTGGGATATATTTATTCAATGACCTATGTGTTGTGTCTATTTATGTTTGCATATTGTTGAACCAAGATTCCTAAAATGTTATTTATTTTCTGACATGTTGAATAACATTGCATGTTGATGGTATTGTGTTATTACTTTCCTATGCTTCCTGCTACTTATCTGCTGCTGTGGTAAAGTCTAATGCTACAAGCAAAGAGAATAAACCCACGAGTTTATGCAGTTTTAGTCCTGTGTTCATTGTTTTATTCCAACACTACTGGGGGGACCTTTGCCTCTCTACCATAACACCGGGCCTGTAGAATCCTTCCTTACACTACTTTTGGGGTGCCAACCATTCACTTTCATTACATATCTGTTATCTAGAACAAGTAAAACTATATAATAATATTCCACATATAGTCTGGCAATTACGGATCTTCCAAACTGAAACTCAGAAACACCATGATTGCAAACATCTATGTTTGGGCCTAACAGATTGAATGGAAGCCACTTGTTTGAAAGCAGACATGTCACTTGTTTAATTGTGGTTCATTAGCTTTATGAATGTATTATTACTAGACTGATTTACCTTCTGTCCTCTTTCCAATTGTTATGATAACTCTCCATGCCGCTCAGAACAGATCCAAATGGACAGACAAAGGTAAACTCTTGGTCAAAGCCATTGACGTAGCTTGTCCAGTAACAAGACGCTGGTTTGGTAAAGGTGTTCTGGCAGCGGAAGTCCCAGACACGATCCTCATGTTTATTGTCGTGGATGCTGGAAAAAGTTAAAGAATTAGATCAATACATTTTTTGGTATATACCTTTTGCATTGTCTATACACTTATACATAATTTAAATGGCTGTTACAGGGCTATCACAGAATGCTGACAGGTGTGAAGACCCGGGGTATTCATCATCATCATCCTCATCATCATCACCATTTATTTATATAGCACCACTAATTCCGCAGCGCTGTACAGAGAACTCACATCAGTCCCTACCCCATTGGGGCTTAAAGTCTAAATTTCCTAACACACTCACACACAGACTATGGTCAACTTTTTAGCAGCCAATTAACGTACCAATATGTTTTTGGAGTGTGGGAGGAAACTGGAGCACCCGGAGGAAACCCACGCAAACACGGGGAGAACATACAAACTCCTCACAGATAAGGCCATGGTCGGGAATTGAACTCATGAACCCCAGTGCTGTAAGGCAGAAGTGCTAACCACTTAGCCACCATGCTGCCCCGTTAGAGACTAAACTCACAAGAGGTACCCTGGGACTTTTGAGTCAGGTCATACAGACTGAAGACAGGGAAAGATACAGCAATATTTTTATTAGAGAGTTGTCCAATACAAGTTCTCTAAATGAGCAAAAGGATAAAACATAAAAATATAAGCAGGTCCCAATAAACACCAATTTACTGCTAGACTTCCCAGAACTCTCCCACACTGTCTGTGATTAATGCCCAACCGACCATGGGAGTCTTATGGAGCTATCGTTCAGCAGAGCCAGCAGGTCTGCAATCACGATACTCCCAGGTGTAATCCTTAGCGCACTGACAGCAGCCGTGACTCAAACATCACTTTGAGAAGCAAAATAACACACATGTGGTGCCCCAACCACACACACACACACACCCAGAAACATCTCCCTCTGCCTTTATAAGGGGATCCCTCCCTGCAGGGTTATTCTCAGGTCCTTGTAAATAAAGGTATCCCCTGATTTGTAGAGTTCAATGTGGGGCTGTACAAGAGCGTAGTCATGTCTCAGGACCAAATTACATACTTGCCTATTTTTGAAGGCAGCTGTCCAGGAGGGGGTCCTTCGAGGGGGGCGTGGCCACGCGTGGGGCTTTTAGCCCCAGACCCACCATCTTCAACAACGGCGACAGCTGTATCCGGGATTTTTGCCTGCTCTCTCGGGAGTCCGGGAGAACCCCCAAAAATTTGGGAGTCTCCCGGACATTCCGGGAGAGTAGGCAACTATGCCAAATGAGTTCCCCCCTGCTGTTTTCATGCCACAATGTCTGACTCAGTCCTAGGGGAGAACAATAGGATCTTGCTGTCATTAATCCATTGGTGATTTTGGGTGGTAGTCACTCCCTGTCTTAACCCCTTCTAGTCATTTGTGATGTCAGAGGGTCTCCAGCTGCTCCCAGCTTCCTGTCCTCACAGAAGTGACTGGCCCAGAATAAAACATCACACCTGGTCGTGTTTAAGAACAACAGATGACCACTATCCTTTACTCCAATTGACTGCTGGGAAATAACGAGCCTGGTCATGTCCTTTCCATAACAATAGGTAAGAACCAAATTTGTATAATATTTCTTTACAGCCAGTAGGTGGCGCTGTTTCCACAGCTGTAAGTAGACAAAACTCACTGTCAGCCAAATGCTCTCCATAGATAGCGATAAGACATCTGAGGGCTAAAATAAGGTTCTATGTTGCAAACAGACACAAGACAATAACTATAATCAGAATGTGATGACGCAGTATGTACATAAGATGTAGATAGTTGTATTTGAATCTGCAGAGGGTGAGAATGACGAGGTTTGAATTCCATATGTTGCAGTAAGAGGAAAAATGTATATTAACCTCATTAAACAGTGAGCAGGAAATGGTTATGTCAAAATACCAACCTCAAGACTGGATAATAAGGAAATGTCATGTAATGTAGACCTTGGGCCTACTCATAGTGGAGGCAGCCATAGTGCAGGCTGAACCAATCACTTTGTTTCATACCTTAGTGATGTCACTAGATCTTAGTGCATTGATTGGCTGCATTCTGAAAGATCTTGGTTCACCCCATAGAATGGCTGCCTCCATTGGCTGTAGATGAGGATACAGTTTGATATCTGGAATATATTATTTATTACCTGATAATTAAGTTAATGCTGTGGTGATTTTGGCACGTGTAGTTGAGAGGTTTATCAAAATCATTGACCCATGTTCCTAAGAAAAGAAAATATAAATATATATTATTAATATGATGTGACACACAAAACACTCAAGCCTCCATGATTTGATGATTAGGGGGTGCTACAGAGATCTGGAGGATAGTAGTGGAAGTCGTACTGTAATATAGATTCTTATGGAGAATGTTAGTGAACAGAGCTCAGGATGAGAATTTGTGTAGTAGAACAATGGAAATCTGGGACGTGTAAAGATGCATCACAGAAGTGTAGAGATGTGCCCCCGCTGTGCCCGTCAAGAAGGCGAAGAAGGACCTGACTGCTGTGCTCATGAAGAGGGCAAAGAAAGAAGAGAACAATTACTTACCATCCCTGCGTTCTAGCACCGGTAAGTATATTTCTTTTTCCGCAGGTTTTGGCCGCAGAGGGAAGATGAGCCAATCAGGGCTCACCTTCCCCTGCTGGCCAATCAGAGGCTGGATGAGTGAGCCATTCCTGGCTCACCTCCGCCCTTTCAAATTATTGGCGCCACGGCGAGCCAATGAGCGCTCTAGGCAGCGTCCAGTGATGATGTTGCGCCGGCGGTTATTTAAGCCACCGGGCAGCGCCATCTTGCCAGAAGTCCGGCGGAGCAGAGAAGAGAGGACGTCGTGGGACATCCAGAGAGAACTTTCGAGAAAACGCCGGCGGAGGTGGCAGAGTGCCTTTGTCAGGGCAAGGAGCTACCCTGCCACATGAAGAGACCACCGGAGACATTGGCGGGGAGCCTTTGTAAGGGCTAAGAGCACCCCCCCCCGCCCAGAGAGCTGCCGGAAATGCCGCGCCGAAGAGGAGAAGAGACGCCATCGGCTGGAGCGTCTGGAAGACACGGAAAAGAAGACGTCGGGAGCAAGTTGAGTATTCTGCGCAGAGCAGGTAAGTATACCCTGTGTTAGGTTGGGCACAAGGCCCGTGGGCACGGTCAGGCACATGGCCTGTGGCCACAGTTAGGGGCATAAGGCCCAGGATAAATCGGGCACAAGGCCCTTATAGGTAGTCAGGGGGCTTTAAGCCCATTATAGCAAAAGGGAACAAGGCCCTAGTTAGTGGCCTGGTCAGGGGGCATAAAGCCCATAGTGTGCCCATAGTCAGGGCACAAGGCCCTGTAGTTAGCTGGGCAGAGAGCCCATGGTGTAGTGCATAAGGCCCATGGTAAATAGGGCACCAGGCCCTATAGGAGCCGGTGTGAGAGCCCTGAGTAGAAAGGGTGCAGTCCCAGTGCGTGGTGAATAAGCTAGGTGATAGTCCTGGGTAACAGTAGAGCAGAAGGCTCCTGTTAGTGCTATACTAGACCGTCTGGTTAGATAGCAGGTGTATGTATTGCGTGGTCAGCCTGCCAGATACCGTAGCAGAGTCTTATTCTGCCTGTGCGGCGAATAATGTATTGTACATTGTATTTTGGTTGTGCTGTGTGTGTTTCTTTACAGATGCAAGCCGCCATTAAAGGTAGGCTCTTGTTTCCTTACTGCTTTCCTGGTATAATCTGGGTCTGTGGGGACAAGGTGTAGTTAAGAGCATACACATACTTAGGGAAGAGCACACAGTAGTCTTCCCGTCCCATAGGTCCCTGAGGTTATGCTTTTTTCCAGAGGCAGTGATTGGGCAACTCACTGGCAGTGCAGCACAGCCAATTTTAGTTTCAGGGGGCATCCCGTGGTTCTATTTGGGTGTTCCAGTCCTAAGTTCTGGCAGGTTCCCTGGTGGTTCTGGAGTGGGGCGGTGTTCTGCTTGAGTGAAGGCAGCAGTTTCGAGTTCCGGTAGTGACCACTGGTGGTTCCGTGCGGCAGTTGACACTCCGGTGGTGCACTGCTCCAGTGAGCCTCATTTGTGCCACTTGTGACTGGTCCTTAAGATTCCGTGAGTGACCCCATAGGAGAAGATAGTCTTCTCGGTATGACCTGGGTGAGGGTTTTAGGAACAGCCCTCCGGAGTAAAACGTGAACACCAGCTGGTGTTCCCCGTAAAGTAGAGGGAGGATGCTTAGGGAATACACTACACCCAGTTTATAGTAAAGTTGCGTTCCTGACCATTAGTTAGTTTGTTTAGGGTCGGACCGCCTGTTGTTAGTTAGTGTGGGTTATGTGGGTTGTACATACTAGCCTCACTAGAAGAGTAGAGGGAGGCTGTGTTGTGTCTGTCTTCCACAGGTGATGGAGAGGAGCAGGAGAGCAGGGACCGGAAGTTGGAGTGCCTGGTGAGTATAACGCTCTATTCCTACTTCTGGTTAGGCCCTCACCGAGAGATGAGTGGAGTACTCGAGGTGGGACTGTTCCTGGTCTCAAGTACTCGTAGTCCTGCGCCCTTGGCAGGAACAAAACGAGGTGGCGGCAAGCGAGATTGACTTGAGTGTCTCTGCTCATTGCCGTGGTCTCGGACAACCCTTCCCTGGTAGGCATGGCCTTAATTTCTGTTTCTTCCATAGAGGGAACTGGAGTGAGGTGACAGAGGTTCGGTTACTGGTCTGCTGGGAGAGGAGAGTGGCTGGGGTGTCTTGGAAGCGGACAGGAGGTGACCATCGTTTGTAAGGTAAGTTTATCTGTGTGCGTCTGTCCTGTTCCCCGCAGTTGTTACAGAAGTGTGGATTATAGGATTATCCATGTGGATGGCGTCTAGTGAGTCCTTACAGCAGCCAGGAATTTAGTTGCAGATGGTGTGGAAAGGGAAGAAGTTACCTCCAAATGTGCTTAATAGAATAGCTGTCAAACTATATGAAGAAATAATATTTACACAAATTTGGCAGAGGAGATGAAAGGTTTGATTTGGTTTTATGCCATTTTCCACTGTAATTAATTTCACCTCTGACACTTTCAGAGAGAGACCAAGGCATAATGCACAGGATAAACTATGCCCACAAATCAATGCAATTAATTTGATTTATTCCAAATGATATTCTTAAACATGACCCTTGAAATAGGAAAAGTTCCCTAAATTCCAATACTAAATAAATGAGGGATTAATGAACAATACTGTACATTAGAAGAAAACAGAAAAAATTCCAATTTAATAAGGAGATGGGGCAGAATTCCAAACCTAAAATTAGGCAGAGCTGAGACCCTTACACTCTGTGCAGGTTGAGGAGAGAACCTACATGTGCACAGAGCACACAATCAGGGGAAATATCACTAAATGAGATGTGCAAATGTGTGATGATGGGTCTGGTAATAAGCGGCCCTAGTGACTTGTAGACAATGCTGGGGCAGAACTTATGTCAATTACTGTACGCGTCATTATATATATATATATATATATATATATATATATATATATACACACACACACACACACTCTATATGGACAAAAGTATTTGGCCACACCTGTTAATTATAGAATTGAGGTGTTTCAAACAGATCCGTTGCCAGAGGTGTATAAAATCCAGCACGTAGCCAAGCAGTCTCCATTTGCAAACATTTGTGATACAAAATGGATAGTTCTGAAGAGCTCAGTGACTACAAGCGTGGTACTGTGATAGGATGCCACCTTGCAATAAGACGGTTCGTGAATTTCATCCCTACTGGATATTAATTGCAAGTGATATTATTAGAAAGTGGAAGCGTTTAGGAACGACAGCAACTCAGCCACAAAGCAAAAAAATCACAGAACAGGGTCAACAACGTCTAAGGCGCATGGTGCATAAAAGTCATTAATGCTCTGCTGATTCCATAGCTGAAGAGTTCCGAACTTCCACTGGCATTAATGTAAGCACAAAAACTGTGCAGCGGGAGCTTAATGGATGGGTTTCCATGGCCGAGCAGCTGCAGGGAAGCCTCACATCACCAAGACCAATGCCAAGTGTCGGATGGAGTGGTGTAAAGCACACCGACACTGGACTGTGGAGCAGTGGAAACGTGTTCTGTGGAGTGATGAATCACGCTTCTCTGTTTGGCAGTCTGATGGGCGAGTCAGGGTTTGGCGGATGCCGGGAGAACATTACCTGCCTGACTGCATTATGCCAACTGGAAATTTGGTGTAGGAGGGATAATGGTATGGGGCTGTTTTTCAGGGTTTGGGCTAGGCCCCTTATCTCCAGTGAAGGCAATCTTAATGCAGGTTAAGTGTTTCTTTAAATACTTAACCTGCCGGGTCCCGACATTGCCGCTTTAAATTAACATTTATCTAGGTCGCACTGTTAAGTGACGTGAAAGTCAGCTGCTGGAAAGCTGTGTATTCAGAATTAGTTGCTGTCAGCATGCTGGTGCCATCGGAAAACTGCAGATTCGTTTTTTAGGTAAGTCTATTTATATTGCAGTTGGGTTTTTTTTCAAATCGGATTTTATTTGTAGGGATCCTGCTTGTCGGGTTTGTGGTACTCCGGAAAACATACCCAACCCTTGAATTCAATGTCATTATAATCCCTTTTGGTGTAATGGTCAAATGTCCAAATACATTTGTTTATATAGTGCAGGCCTGGCCAGCCTGTGGCTCTCCAGGTGTTGTGAAACTACAAATCCCAGCATACCTTGCCAGCTATCGGTGGCCTATCTACTGGCTAAGCATGATGGGACTTGTAGTTTCACAATACATGGAGAGCCTCAGGTTGATCAGGCTTGGTATAGTGTATGTCATATCTATCTATCTTATATCTATCTTATATCTATCTATAACTCATATCTCATATCTATCTCATATCTCGCTCTCTATGTCATATCTATCTATCTATCTATCCCATATGTATATATCATCTATCTCTCTATCACACTTGTGATGCTCATGTATAAAATGTACACAGTGATTTTGGATGTCATTGCAATGCTCATTAGGAAAACGTGTATTATATGGAATAATGCAGCCTGGCTTTTGCATTTAATACCCCTAAATTTATAAAAGCACTCAGCCTACAGCCTCCACTTATAATGTCCTTATCATTTTTCATTAAAGGGTACAATATATCCTATATTTTTGTAGAATATAACGTTACCTTCAGGTCCTGCACACACCGCAGCGATACTCAGTAGGAGAAGCACTATCACCTGCATGACTACAGAGCCGAAGCAGTCTGGATCCAGATAAAGTCTTGGGGCTAGATTTACTAAGCTGCGGGTTTGAAAAAGTGGGGATGTTGCCTATAGCAACCAATCAGATTCTAGCTTTCATTTATTTAGTACCTTCTACAAAATGACAGCTAGAATCTGATTGTGTCAGGCGCCGTCCGCACGGCCGCCTGACTGCCTGACCGCGCGTCTGGTTGCTATGCAACCAGACGCATCACTTCCGGATCCCCCCTGCCATCCATCTCCTAGCAGTATGACGCGCCCCGTTGCTAGCCAACGGGACGCTATGTGATTCCCGGCGGCAGGCATGACAGCGCTGCAGCGCTGATGCTGATTGGATCCCCACACTATTTAAACCTCTTCCTGTCCTCTAATCAGTGCCAGAGTATCAGGTCTTCCTGTCTCCAGCGTTTGTGTGTACCAGTTGCTGTATTGTTCCTGACATTCCTCGTGCTGCTTGTGACCCTTTGACCCGGACCGTTTGACCACCCCTATCTGGATTCTGCCTTTGTACTGCGCTCCCTGAAAGTTACCGACTCGGCTTGCCTCACCATTCTTCTGGATTTCCCTTTGTACCTCCTCTACCTGAACGTTGCTGAACCGGCCTGTCTGACACCCCCTTGTATCTCGCTGTGGACTCTAGGAAGGACCGCGACCTGCGTGTCCCTGCAGCGGAGTCCATACTTCCTTGCAGGGGTTCCTGGTGAATACCAGGGGCACGTTAGACTCCGCGCCTTCCTCTGAGTTGCGCCAACAACAGCAGGTACCCACTATCAGTCATACACCCACTATCAGTCGTGACAGTATACTCTGGCCATGACAACGGAGGGGTCTGGTGAACCGTCTGCTCGTGACCTACTCCTGCATTTGGCTCAACGAGTGGAGCAACAAGAAGCAGCCCAAGCGCATCTTCTACAATGTGTCCAAGGGATTGCTACCCGCTTCGATACATTTCAGAATGCTGCACCCGCTACACCAGCCATAACCTCTGCGGCATCCACAGCATCCAGTGTGGTTACGGTCTCTACAGCGGCCTCCGGTGTACGCATCCCGACACCCGAAAAGTTTGACGGTGATCCCAAGAAGTGCAGGGGCTTTCTGAACCAATGTGCCATCCAATTTGAGTGCAACCCAGGGGCCTTTTCTTCAGAACGCACCAAAGTAGCTTTTCTCATCTCCCTCCTCAGTGGTCAAGCCCTTGCCTGGGCTTCACCTTTATGGGAACAAGGGGGTCCACTTCTTAATAACTCCAACTCTTTCATTGAAGCTTTCAGGAAAGTCTTCGATGATCCCGGAAGAGTTGCTTCTGCAGCTACCAGCTTGTTAAACCTCCGCCAAGGTGACCTGTCCGTGGGGCAATACGCAGTTCAATTTCGAACCCTGGCTTCCGAGTTAAAATGGAATAACGAAGCACTGGTGGCAACCTTTTGGCAAGGTCTGGTGGACCGGATTAAGGATGAGTTAATTTCCAGAGAACTCCCGGCTGAGTTAGATTCTCTCATCTCCATGTGCATCAAGGTGGATTTGCGCTACCAAGAGCGCACGCAGGAACGCTCTCCTGGCAAACGGTTCATACCACTGCTAGCACCCCAGTTCCAAAATCCCATCCTGCCAGTGGACGAACCAATGCAAGTAGGACGCTCTAAATTATCCCTTGAAGAGAGGGAGAGACGCTTCAAACAACGCCTGTGTCTGTATTGTGGAGATCCGGGACACCTGCTAAGAGTTTGTCCCAAGAAAACGGGAAACTCTTCCTCCTAAACGGTGGCGGGGAGGCCGTTTTAGGAGAATCCACAGTTGCTCCCTATTCTAAAGAAAATTCCCCAGAATTTCAGATGGCTGTCTTCCTGAGCACCCCCAAGGGTACCTTTTCCACCACGGCCTTTGTGGACTCCGGCTCCTCCGGGAACTTCATTTCGGCGGATCTAGCTTCGCAGCTCCAAATACCTCTAAACCCATTGCCCCAACCGTTATCTCTGACGGCAGTCGACGGAAGTCGTGTCACTCACGGCTCCATCTCCTCCGTGACTTCTCCTGTTCGGTTGAGGGTAGGAGTACTTCATAGCGAAATGATCCAACTTTTGGTGTTGCCGAGGTCCATTAATCCCCTCATCTTGGGGCTACCGTGGCTGAGAAAACATTCTCCTCAGATGGATTGGGACCACGCTCAAGTTATGTCGTGGGGTTTAGGATGTCGCTTTGAATGTCTGTCTAGAGTCTTGCCTCCAAAATGTCAAGTAATGGCTCATTCCGAGCTAACCCACCTTCCTGAGGCCTATATGGAATTCCAAGATGTATTCAGTAAAGTGGAAGCGGAGATCTTGCCTCCTCATCGTCCCTGGGATTGCGCTATTGTTTTATCTCCTGACCAACCCATCCCCAAAGGGAGGACCTACCCTTTATCTCGTCCAGAGACGTCAGCCATGTCTCAATATATTTCAGAAAACCTGAAACGGGGATTTATCCGCAAATCTACTTCCCCAGCGGGTGCAGGGTTTTTTTTGTTAAGAAGAAGGATGGGTCTCTTCGGCCTTGTATTGATTATCGTCCTCTCAACCGCATCACTGTCAAAAATCGATATCCACTACCTCTCATCTCCGACCTCTTTGACAAACTCAGTGGATCTCAAATCTTTTCCAAACTAGATCTCCGTGGGGCCTATAATTTGATTCGCATCAAAGAAGGAGACAAATGGAAAACGGCCTTTAACACCAGAGATGGACATTTCGAGTACCTGGTGATGCCCTTCGGCCTCTGCAACACCCCAGCCATCTTCCAAACCTTTGTTAACGATATCTTTCATGACCTGTTATACACTTCTGTGGTAGTGTATTTAGACGATATATTAATATTTTCTAAAGATCTGAAGACTCATCGGGAACAAGTAAAGGAGGTCTTACGTAGACTCCGGAAACATCACCTCTACTGCAAGCTGGAAAAATGTGTGTTTGAGATTAGCCAGGTACCTTTTCTTGGTTTCATCGTGTCGGGTCAAGGTCTTTGTATGGATCCCACCAAGGTGTCAGCTATTCTGGACTGGCCTCAGCCACAAGGCCTTAAAGCTATTCAAAGGTTCATCGGCTTTGCAAACTATTATCGCCAATTTATTCAGGGATTCTCCACCATTATAGCCCCCATTACAGCTTTAACCAGGAAGACTGCCAACCCCAGGGTTTGGTCCTCGGAGGCCATGTCTGCCTTCATAACGTTAAAGAAAGCATTTTCTTCAGCCCCAGTTCTGTCCCAGCCAGATCAAGAACGACCTTTCTTCTTAGAGGTAGATGCATCCTCGGTAGGCATTGGGGCGGTGCTTTTTCAAGAGTCTCCGGCTGGCTCACACAACCCGTGTGGGTTTTTCTCCAGACGATTTCTTCCAAGTGAATGTAATTATGGAATAGGGGACAAGGAGTTACTGGCCATCAAGGCGGCTCTGGAGGAGTGGCGACATCTGTTGGAGGGGGCTATATTTCCTGTTACTGTGTTTACCGACCATCGGAACCTAGTGTTCATTCAAGAGGCTCGTTGCCTTAATCCTCGGCAAGCCCGCTGGGCATCCTTCTTTGCTCGATTTAACATGAAGCTCACATTCTGCCCGGGAGCCAAGAATGGACGTGCCGATGCATTATCTCGCTCATTTGACGATTCCGATCGTTTAAGACCGTTGGTTCCTCAGCATATTATCGATCCTTCTAATATCGTAGCCCTTACTAGGACCAAAACGTCCTCTCCTCCTCCAGGCCGGTCATTCGTGGAACCCCATCTCCGGTTCAAGACCCTGCAGTGGGCTCATTCATCCCGCATTGCCGGCCATGCTGGAATAAAGAAGACAACATCGCTGCTTTGCCGACGCTTCTGGTGGCCTAATGTACGTGCCGATGTTGAGAGATTTATTGCTTCCTGCACTACTTGTGCTCAACACAAAACTTGTAGAAGAGTTCCGGCAGGCCTTCTTCGTCCACTCCCTATCCCCGATGCTCCTTGGGAAAGTGTGGCCATGGATTTTATCACAGACCTACCCCTCAGTGCAGGGTTTACCACTATCTGGGTGGTTATTGATCGATTTTCGAAGATGGCACATTTTATTCCTCTAACTGGACTGCCCACGGCCAGTCGTCTGGCAGATATCTTTATCAAGGAGATATTCAGACTACATGGTTGCCCGAAGGAGATCATTTCGGACCGCGGAGTCCAATTCACATCCCAGTTTTGGAGAACCTTTTGTAAGAGATTGAACATAGAATTGAAATTCTCTTCGGGATACCATCCGCAAACCAACGGACAGACGGAGCGAATCAATCAGGATCTCGAGACATTCCTCCGCTGTTTTACCTCCGACAACCAGAATAAATGGTCTCAATTCCTTCCTTGGGCGGAGTTCTCCCATAATCAACACATTCATGAGTCTACCGGATTCTCCCCTTTCTTTATTGTATACGGAAGTCATCCTGTGTTTCCGGATCCTTTTCCAGTGTCCTCTTCACCGGTTCCAGCCGTAGATACTCTTTATCGGGAGTTTTCTCTCATTTGGGCTAAGACTAAGACGGCTTTACTCAAGGCTACTCAGCATCACAAAATCTTTGCAGATCGTCATCGGAGGGCCACTCCTCTCTTAAAGGTGGGAGACCAAGTATGGCTATCCACCCGGGACCTAAGACTAAAGGTTCCTTCTATGAAGATGGCTCCTCGATTTATTGGCCCGTACACCATCATGCAAGTCATTAATCCTGTATGCTTTAAATTGAAACTTCCTCCTTCTCTGAGACGTCATAATACTTTTCATGTCTCATTACTACGACCAGTGGTACTCAATAAATTCTATCGACCTCCCGGTCGTCCCCCACCAATACAAACCTCTTCTGGAACTGAATTCGAAGTCAGTCGGATCTTGGCCTCTCGCATTCTTCGTGGCAAACAGCAATTTCTTGTCCATTGGAAAGGATTTGGCCCAGAGGAGAGATCATGGGTGGACAAGCAGGACCTTCACGCTCCTAGAATTCTCAAAAAGTTCCTTCAAACAGGAGGAAGAAGAGGAGGGTATACTGTCAGGCGCCGTCCGCACGGCCGCCTGACTGCCTGACCGCGCGTCTGGTTGCTATGCAACCAGACGCATCACTTCCGGATCCCCCCTGCCATCCATCTCCTAGCAGTATGACGCGCCCCGTTGCTGGGCAACGGGACGCTATGTGATTCCCGGCGGCAGGCATGACAGCGCTGCAGCGCTGATGCTGATTGGATCCCCACACTATTTAAACCTCTTCCTGTCCTCTAATCAGTGCAGGAGTATCAGGTCTTCCTGTCTCCAGCGTTTGTGTGTACCAGTTGCTGTATTGTTCCTGACATTCCTCGTGCTGCTTGTGACCCTTTGACCCGGACCGTTTGACCACCCCTATCTGGATTCTGCCTTTGTACTGCGCTCCCTGAAAGTTACCGACTCGGCTTGCCTCACCATTCTTCTGGATTTCCCTTTGTACCTCCTCTACCTGAACGTTGCTGAACCGGCCTGTCTGACACCCCCTTGTATCTCGCTGTGGACTCGAGGAAGGACCGCGACCTGCGTGTCCCTGCAGCGGAGTCCATACTTCCTTGCGGGGGTTCCTGGTGAATACCAGGGGCACGTTAGACTCCGCGCCTTCCTCTGAGTTGCGCCAACAACAGCAGGTACCCACTATCAGTCATACACCCACTATCAGTCGTGACAGATTGGTTGCTATAGGCAACATCCCCACTTTTTCAAACCCGCAGCTTAGTAAATCTTGATATTGGTGTTATTGTGTTATATGTAAATCTGTGTTCCAGGAGGTTTATATATGATGCTGACGGATCCTACATACACATTGACCAGCAGGACTCCCGATATCACTCCTAAAAACAGCATTTGACAAAGAGTCAAGGTTACAAAATTATAAATCTTACTCCCCGTTGATGCTTTCATTTAAAGTATTATATAACTCATTTGGATTTTGTTATGTGATAGGGGAGTGGTTTATATGTGCAAAACAGCCCCCCCCCCCAACAATCTATTCTTCAAATATAACATCTATCCTCTATAACATT